>NW_027248280.1:3508961-3808961 GCF_041260155.1 Ptychodera flava
TTAAATGTTTAAGAAATGTTTTATATTAGAATATGTTTCAAGCAAATCTTTTGGCAGAATAAACCGATATTCTCTCAAATGAGCTGTCAATCTGCCTTGTTTTGAACATTAGCTCACTTGACTATCAATCATTTTAGTATGACGCCACGGAAGGTTCTGACCGATGGCTGCTCGTGATGTGAGCTTTAAAATTATTTTCTTAATGACATTATCAGAAGAAAGCTAACTTAGTTGTTTCTCATATGTTTAGCGGCCTCGCTTAGATTAAACGAGTTAAACTAAACATGCAAAAGTTCGTCTCTTTGGAAAATGACGTAAAATATTGCTACATTGATCAATGAAATTGCAATGCATGTATGCATGTGTGCACGCATCTCGCCTGCGGGTGTGTATGAATGTATATATCTATCTATCTATCTATCTATCTATCTATCTATCTATCTATCTATCTATCTATCTATCTATCTATCGATCTATCTATCTATCTATCTATCTATCTATCTATCTATCTATCTATCTATCTATCTATCTATCTATCTATCTATCTCTCTCTCTCTCTCTCTCTATCTATCTATCTATCTATCTATCTATCTATCTATCTATCTATCTATCTATCTATCTATCTATCTATCTATCTATCTATCTATCTATCTATCTATCTATCTATCTATCTATCTATCTATCTATCTATTCATGCATGGGCGATTGCTTGTATGTCCTCTTACGTGTACACCTTCAGTATTGTTTTACCTTTTCCTTTACTTTCTTGTTTATTATAGAATGATATAACCTGATCTAAATGTAATTGATTGTCGGTATGAACACATATTCATGTTTTTTGAGGTTTCCGATAAATTATTGTACATTGTATATGCATATCCTGGTAGGTGTGGTAGAATGTTGCTGTGTGCCGTTCTGTTGGTTAGAAAGTAGTATGTACGTGTTATAATCTACATACTATGACCTCACTTTAGAGAGTCTACATGCATTGTTATCATTTGTGGAGCACCATAACATACTTGTAAACATATTAATTTGCAAACATGGGTTTTTTGTTTTAGCTTCAAGTCCACTTAAAATAGAGACAGGTGAGAATGTGTATATTACTATTATAATGTTTTGTAGGCGGAATATTGTTGTTTTAATTTCACGAAAATTGTTTTCTTTTGCTGGCGGACAAAAAATACTTACCATAAGCAATAACAATTGCGCAGAAGGCAAATCTAGTATGATAAGTAATACACCCAGAAATTGGCAAAGTTCATGACCATACCGCAAACGCAAATGTGTCGAAACCTGAAGAACTGTTAATAGTATGTATGTATGTATGTATGTATGTATGTATGTATGTATGTATGTATGTATGTATGTATGTATGTATGTATGTATGTATGTATGTATGTATGTATGTATGTATGTATGTATGTATGTATGTATGTATGCATGCATGCATGCATGCATGCATGCATGTATGTATGTATGTATGTATGTATCCATCCATCTATCTATCTATCTATCGATCTATACAGTCTTGCATGTACGAATGGTTGTATGACCTTTTGTGCGCACACCTTTAGTAATGTCATTACCTTTTTCTTAACTTTCTACTTTAATATCCTTTGTCTAGTGACATTTAAAATTTACTTGTTATTTTTGCCATATGAATGGTGGCGATACAAGAAAGAGCATTGTACTTATTATTAAGCAATAACAATTGCGCAGAAGGCAAATCTAGTATGATAAGTAATACACCCAGAAATTGGCAAAGTTCATGACCATACCGCAAATGCAAATGTGTTGAAACCTGAAGAACTGTTAATAGATTGTAAACTTTATATAGTTGATGTTTGATTGAAACAGCTTATTAATTTTATTTTTACTTTTTACGAGCTGTTAAATTGGTAATATATTGGCACGTTGATTATGATTAAAGAGTTCCATTTGTCGTCGTATGAACCTTCATATCGCTTAATTATGGTAGGGAAGACATGTTCAATGTACGCAAGTACTTAATGTATCATTCACGAGACTTTTACCTCGCCGAATAATTAAAATAGGAGAGTTTTATTGATTTGTAATTATGTTCAGAGTCCATTTATCCGGAAGCGCATTCGTGCCATTTTTGTAAGAAAAAAATTTACAAATATCGTATTTACGTGATTTTTTAATTTCGAAATTACGAGACTTTAGTTCTCGTTATTAAGATAATTAAAAACTCGTATTTACGGGTTTTTAAGACGACACTTTGCACAGTAGCTGCATTCACGTCGTTTAGATTTCACAGTGGATCGTAGCTTTGGGATCCAGTATTTCTCTCTGACCTTACTCATTGTAGTTGCAACTCCTCCGTGCAATGTCTGAAGATGGCAGTACTCAATGATACGTCTCGCAAGGGCTGATTTTCCCGGGATGAAGATAAGGTTTTAACCTAGAACCCTGCCACGACATTTCAGGATTTTGTCCTTGGCTGCTGCTGATGTGACGTCGGAAGTCATGTCGTTTGTTTGCTCTGTTATGTGGAACCATACCTTCTCTGATGCTGTGATCTTAGATTTAATGAGTGGTCCGACTCGTCTCATCCCGTTACAGCTAGATGTGAAATACTTTATATATGATGTTATGCGTAAAAGCTTCCAGAAGTTGGGCTTGCTGAGACTTGTGACCAGGTTTTCACAACACTCTGAGTTGCATCTCCCAGTAGAAACATAACTTCTCTTTTCTTCGTTGCTTTTTCTCTGACTTGGCTCCCTCTAAATCTGAAATCTCCGGTTGAACTGGTCTGTCCCTTTCACTTGAGAGCCAGCTTGGCCCTTGAAACCACATTGTTCGGAGTCGACTTGGTACTGACCCTCTAGTTTCCAGGTTGCTGGTAATGCTGGGATTTTCTGCTATTGTAACATATCTCCACTTGGACTCTGTCAGCTAGCCAAATTTCTGACCATTCTCTGTGATAGGACTGCAAGTATAAAACAGTGGTACTGTCTACCCAACTGTGGCGGGGCGTGATACGGACATTGGCCAAGGCTCTGCTGACATTCTTCTGTGTAGTTTGGCTAGGGTATATGCAGCAATCAACTCCAAACTGCAAGGGCCTTGGTTTGCTCATATGTTTAGGAGCGAGTAGTGAGTAGATTCAGGTTGACTTGTGTTGATTTGAGATACGCCACGATGTATATTGCAGCACAAACAGCAGCCTTGCTAGCATCCGCAAATCTATGCTTCTCATAATATGTTGCGTTGCCAGTGAACACACATTGTGGTATAGTTATTGTTGGTGCATGCCGCATGCTGTTTATCCACGTCTTCCATTTCCGTTGAATTTTATTTTGAATTTCCTCATTCCCATGTTGCTGAAGGAGGCATACTTCGCTAAGGATCAATTTCGATGTGATATTAACTTGAGAATTCCATCCAAGTATATCAAATATGCTGTTGATATCAGCTTATATCTTCCTTTTCCTGATTGGTCCACTGCTCTTCTGACATGATTCAAAACTGATTGTCAATGTGTCCTCTCCTTTGGTCCATGCAATACCTAGTATATTTTCTCTCGTTGCCAGATGCGTTGTCAACAAACCTTGTTGTGTAAGTCTCCTCTTTCTTCTTGTCGTTCTCTTCATTTAGTGAATTGATGTTGCTATGCCACTTGTGACGATTGAAACCACCCTGTGACAGTATTTTGCTGGAACCCGCCTTGAAAGTCGCAACATCATCTTCTTGGACTCCATGCGACCCCCCCCCCTTTTCCTTGAAAAATCATCAACATACATATCCTCCAACAAGGTATGTACTGTTGTTGGATATTCCTGTTCATAGTCCTCAGTGTGCTTCTGCAGTTACACCAAGAATATATGAACTTGAAGTCACTCAAAAGATCACCCGTGTGAATCTGTACTCTGTCATCTCGCGATCTCGCTGATCATTGTACCACAAAACTCGCGATGCATCCCTGTCTGGTTTGTGCACTCTTATTTGCAGGAAAGCTTTCTGAATATCTCCTGTGATACATAACTTTCGCAAGTAATTTCTTGCAATTATGTCAAACAAGAGTGGCTGTAGTGGTGGCCCCATCTCTAGGCAGTCATTGAGCGAAGGGTTTCTCACGTTGGCTGTCGCTGAGCTGTCATACACTATTCTCATCTTTGTTGTTTCTGCTTTATCTCGGATGACAGCTTGATGTGGGACATAATGTAATATCTCCCCTGTTCGATGGGTTGGCCCAGGCTCAATAACTCCCATATTGATTTGTCCTCGCATGATTTCATCGTATTCGTCTAATCTCCCAATTTTCTCGAGTCTCTTTTCTGTTCTGTATAGTCAAGCTGTACACAAGCTCCTATTTGTAGGAAGTGGAACATGATCTCCTATCCTAGGTAGTTTTGTTTCATAGTATCCACTCCCTGCCCTAGTCAACTGTTTCGTGAACTCTTCGTTAATTGCGCCACTTTCCTTTATTATCTGTGTTTTGGTTCCAAGAACATCCAGTGAGCACAGCTTCTCAAATTCTTCTTTGCTTGATATAAAAAAAAATGTTTCTCTGTCTGACTCTCTCCCTGACTGCCGTCCATAAATTGTCCAACCCATCATGGCGAATTCAACTCCTCAATCCTTATCTGTGTGGGTTCCGAGGACTAGAGGTTCTGTCATGCGAATCCTCCTGTAGTCTGTGACTCCTAATACAATGTGAACTGGCATTGAAACATCGGCTGTCTCTTCCTCACTGAAATGTAACAGGCTGAGTCGTCAGGAATATATGGGTTAGGCAAATAGGTTAATATATCTTTCTCGGTATTCACACACTCAACATTGGATGAGAAACCATCCACTGCAGGGAACTGTATTGTGACGCTGTACACCTCAACAATCGTCCTTACAGTGCCGTACATCTGTTCAATACAACGTTGTTCCCGCTTTGCATGCTTCAAGTTCAATTTTGTAACCAAGTCTGCACATATTTATGACTTCCTGTGCCTGTGTCAAACATGACTTGATCTTTCTCTTTTCCCACCTTAGCAATAACAGTAGCATGTAATGCTGAGGCATGATCCTTCATTAAGCTCAATGGTATTGTCTGATACATCGAGCGTCGATTTCCCATTGTCACAAATTGATGCATGATGCTTTCCCTTACAGTTCTTATATCCCATGGATCTACAGTTGCTGCAAGATGACCAAATCCTGTACAGTTGAAACTATTTCTGTTTCTTTGCAGTATCATGACAGCTTTTCCCCCACACAAATTTAGACGTGGTGTGTATGGCCAATGTGGGGCATATCGGCTATAGCTATCACAACTATTAAATTCATGAGTGTTTACTTTTGTTTGTGCACATCCATTGGAAATCTGGGAAATGACTATTACATCAGGTTGAAAACCCCCACGTGTGGACAGTGAATTAAGATTACTCTTAGTAAGATGGTTGCGATTCCGAATAAACAAGAAAAAAATGTTGATTTCACGAAGGGAAAACTATGGAAAACTAACGACATTCGAACCACATTGAGCAAGTAATGACCGAGTTATTCCACAATGCTTGCCGTATAGCATAGAGGTACTAGCTCCACTCCTTGGTCCGTGGTCGTACCGAGCGGCTAACTATGGAGGTAGAAGAAGACTCTTTTACCTGTATGGACTTACGTATGCGTGATCGAAAAATAAAACCACGGAGGTTACTACTAGGATTCACTTAAAACAATTTCTGTCATGGTATCAACCGACGCGCGATGGTCAGCTGTTACCCAGGACCTCTGGGCCTGGGCCTTTTGGCCAGAGCTCCATATATCTTTCTTTCATGAATTTGACTTTGTTGTGTGTACCGGTGCTTTACTGTCTATTCTGTGCTGCTTGGTGTATATGTTTATAACTAGTGTAAAGATTTTTACTTGGTGTTATGACGGATGGGTGTGATTGCGATTTTTTAAGATACAAACGTATATATTTTGTCGTTTTGATGCGTGGTGCTTGCGTTGTATATCGATTGGTTCGGCAATAGATTTATTTATGTTGTAATGAAATGATGATGTTCTAAAAATATCTTATTTTCCATCGGTTCAGATTGACTGGAGAGTGATCCAGAATATGGATAATAGACTTCGAGCAGCTCATATTAAAACGTATGGTGACAGGCTAGACATAAAAAACGCATTTGTTTAAGAATGCCAATGCCATTTGCAATCTATATTTAACAGTTGTATCCTGCATAATAGTTTGTAAGTCGGAATTGGAGTATAGCTCAATTTAATTTTATTAAGTACACATATGGTTACAGACACATATGATATAAAACAGTCCGTACGAATGCTCTGAACGTGTGGCAGTCTAAAGTTCTTTCTGGCAGGAGAAAAAAGTGGTTCGGTTGCAGTGGCAGACATTGCTTGACGGACAAAATGAACTGGAATAGTGCGGAAACAGGACAGATCGCGGATACATCAGGCAGAAACGTAGAACTGAATGAAACGTCTGACCACGAGTAGAATCCCTTTATCGTTCGCTTGAATGTATGTGTTTCGTTTGGGTCTTGTTTGATTGCTTTGCTCTTCTAACAGTGTTGTCAGAATGCATTTTGATTCGTCAAAGCTTTGTTGAAGAAGGTGTCACCGCGTCGTGACTCTAGGGTCTATGCTGTAGTCTACTTCTGATCAGAAAAAGAAAAACAGTTGAGTAAGAAATATCAGGTTAGGCAACTCGTGGTCTTTTCCAGTAACCATGAGCTACTGTCAACGTAACTGATGCACCATACGTACGATGTTGTGTGGACCTCTGTCTACATGTTTCATTCACTCCGTTACCCTCAACAACAATGGGGGGAAAGATAGTGGACGAACTTAAATCACCGTACACAGAATTAGGTGGCTGCAAATTTTGCCTGGACAAAAATATACACGTAAATGGAAGAAGGGCCTCGGTGGCTACTCTGGCGTCTGCACTCACGGTAGTCCACTCTATGCAGCAGGGCTATAACACGGCTACGGTTTAGTCAAAGCTGAGCACTCGAGTACAGGCCATAGGGCTAATAATAATAATAAAATAATATTTAGTTCTTATATAGCGCACATATCACACAAGTAGATGTGATCAAGGCGCTTTACAATTATTATTACCCCTGGTCACTGGACCTAATATGATACCACTCAACTCCCTGGGGAGCAGACAACAGCTCACATGTGCAGCCAATAAGCGCAGCAGAGCTAAACGCACACATAACAACCTCTGTCCTACCAGGTACCCATCACTCCTGGGTGGGGAGAAGCAATGAGGAATAAAGTGCCTTGCCCAAGGACACAACACCACAGCCATGCCGGGGCTCGAACTCACCATCCTTTGATCGTGAGTCCACTGCTCTAGCCACTGGCCCATGATGCCTCCCTCATAACATGCCCCCCTCGCCACATAACAATCTGTAAGTCAAATAGGTAGTGGTCACCAACTAAGGTCCAATGTCACTGATGCAATCAGCGATCCTTTGTCGAAGAGAGGTGCTGTATTTATTCACCAACTTGTGATACCTTTCAAAAAGCGTTTGAATGTAGAGAGAAGACTTTCTCTGGCGTAACCTTGATTTAACACTTTGTAAGAGAAATGGCTATCTCTGTACAAAATCACCATTGAACTGCATGCTCTTTTATATCAAATACGCTTGGAAATGTATACCTCATAAGCTTGTGAGAGCGGAGGATTAATGATGAGGTGTGAGAAATTCCTAATACAAAAGTTGAAATCCTCTCTCTTGTCATAGTAGAAAGGTGACCATTAGAGTCAAATTCAAGGGAAATATCCAGATATGAAGCATAAGAGGCCATTTCTGTAGTTCCTTTAATCTCCAATTCTGGAGGATAAATCATAGCGTGATAGTCACTGAATATGGAGTTATTCATAACATCCTCTATGTATCTAAATGAAAAGTTCTAGCTACAGAGACCTTTTTCTGCTTGATTATGTTTTGGAAAAATTCTGCCGCGTAGAGTACAGAAATAAGTCAGCAAGCAAGGGAGCACAGTTAGTACCCATAGGAATTCATATACACTGTTGGAAAATGTGTCCTCAAAATTCAACAAATATGTTGTCAATGAGGAAATCAAGCATACTGATAATGTCTTTCTCGGTATAAAACACTTTAGCATTAGTAGTATTTTTAACAAAATATGTAGCATTATATCCGTATACTACATATTTGTAACGGCGTGAACCATGTTTGTAGAAAAATGCTTGGTTGACGATGTTTTTCAAGCATTTGTTTTAATTTGTGTATTGTGTTATACGATGTGGAAAAATCGAAAGTTTTATTAGATGTTAAACTTTGAAAGAGATGTTGATTTCAAATTATCCGAGTTCCAAGAGTTAAAACTTAGGAATTTCAGTGATGTAATAGAGTCGGCAAAATCCAATGCTTTAAGAACTTATAAATGCAAGCATAGGGAGGGCATGTGTAGACCAATTCATTTCATCAGAACGCGCAAATTAAGCAAAATGAAAATATTTGCAAACGTATCAGGCAGAATTAGAAGGCAACGTACACAACATTATGCTCTTCGACATGAATTAAACTGACTTGACTTCTTTTAATCTGTTCCTGATATTTCATATGAAAAGATAGGGACAGACAGATCGCCCTGTATCAACTTAAATTTGAGCGGACGGCAAACATGGACCTGTTGATACAGTATGTTGGGTATTTCAAGTAGAGGACATAATGACACGTCAAATCACTGTAACGCCGCGTATTCATGACTAGCACATAGGTTGTAATTAGGAAGGCAAAAACCTGTTATCCATAACAGAAAACTGGTCCCTGTAGCGAAAACCATATTTCGGTGAAAATTCTGTCCAACTACATCGTATCTCCCTTGTGTCGTAACAAGAACTTTCCGACCGAGCTTAGATGAGCTGTGGCTGCAAGTG
This sequence comes from Ptychodera flava, assembly GCF_041260155.1. NCBI lineage: Eukaryota > Metazoa > Hemichordata > Enteropneusta > Ptychoderidae > Ptychodera > Ptychodera flava. Next base: position 3,517,861 of record NW_027248280.1, read on the forward strand.
ACCTCGACACCAAATATTGGCGGTAGTGAAAACTGTCGACGATGTAGCATGCTCATGTAATTCCGATCATCTGCAGCTCTTACCTTTTCAGTTGACAACATTCAAACAACTGCTCAGTGATATCCCTACTTCTTAAAATATATGTAATTTTTGATTGACTTCTGACATTACGCAATGTTGGTGTGGTGCAGTAGCCGACAGCACTCGTCTCTTTAAAGCGTGTTGCGTTTTCTTTCATCACGTGTCATTAAAACGAGAAGTCGGATACAAATAGTCGCTAACAGAAGTGTTCAATAAAGCAAAACTCGAAGGAGCCCATGCAAATACTATTCGATGAGCTGATATATCACAAGAAAACCGATGTCGAGAATCAAAAGCTCGTAATTACGAGAATATCATGATTACGATAGTTCTGTTTCTGACAAATTTGGCACGAATACGCTTCCGAACATTTGTTTCATTTGGCAAACACTGAGTCGTTAATCCGTGCACTGTAACAATAGATCGTAGAGCTTGTTTAGCTTTGCAAAAAAAGCGATGGGCTAACATATATCACAAGGTTGCTTACTTCTGACAGAATCACTGCTTAACGTATGTATGTGAATAAGTCGACTTGTTTGATGCATTTTTATGCCATTATGATTAATTTGTTTGTTTTCTTCTGTTGAACTGAGAGTAGTGCCCGCATCTACTTTACTCTAACCACGAACATCATATCCCACGGTTTATTTCAATGGCTCTCTCCTTCAACCGACGTCGTCATCGAAACACCAAATTGCCTAAATCTATACACAGAAACCTTGAACGTACCTGAGTGGTATCTACAGCCGAGGGCTTCATGTCTCATTCAACTCATTTGACATAGAAGAAATATACGACCCACTTAAGGTGTAGGAAGGACTAAGACCTAAAGATGGAATACTACTCTTTCAATTTTTCAGGATAAATGTATTTAGTGATTTTCCAATTATGTAATCCAGCATACTCATCACTTTTAGATCTGATTTTTCAATAAACACGCCCAATTTTAAATTACTCTGACATGATTACATCATGTGAAGCATTCTCCTTAGTATGTAAACGTCAGGTATCTAGATATACTTCTGTATCTTTTAGTAAAGCCTACAATCGCTCCATTAGCGACAGTGAAAGTAGAATTGTTGTTAATTTTCTCATTCTAACATGTTTACGCATCAATATACATAACTTGTGAGTATTGAATGAGACAAAAGATGTGCACTAGCAAAAGATGTGCACTAATGCCTACGTTAATAGCAGTAGTTTTGTACAAGTAAACAGTTGCATTAATGGGATTTTAATCGTCATTAGCGACAGTGAAATTAGAATTGTTGTCAATGTTCTCATTCTAACATGTTTGCGCATCAGTATTACATAACTTGTGAGCATTGAACACGACAAAAGATGTGCACTAGCAAAATATGTGCAGTAATGCCAACTGCAATGGCAGAAGTTTTGTACAAGTAAACAGTTGCATTAATGGAATTTTTAATCTTCATTGTATTTTACTTTACATTTACTGACTGCACAATCATTGCTGCGCAAAATATGTTCTGCATGTTTTATTCAGTAAACGGTACTTTTGATAGAGGAATTACAATGGAACGACATTTATCCCACTACGTTGTCTCTTTAACTTTTCCTGACATACGTAATATATCTGTGTTTCCTGGATTTGTTTTAAGTTTCACGCTTTCTTGATTTGATACGAATGAAATGTACCTTCTGTACATAGCATACGTTATGTACCTGTATTTAGTGGATTTAATTTGAGCTTTATGCCTTCTAGATTTTGACATGAATGAAAGATACCTTATGTATTTTGACATGAATGAAAGATACCTTATGTATCTGCATATAATGGATTTATTTTAAGTTTTATGCTGTCTAGATTTTGACATGAATGAAAGATACCTTACGTATCTGCATTTAATGGATTTATTTTAAGCTTTATGCTTTCTGGATTTTGACATGAATGAAATATACCTTATATGCGTAACATACGTGATGTATCTTGCTTTTAGTGGATTTATTTTAAGTTTTATGCTTTCTAGATTTTGACATGAATGAAAGATACCTTATGTATCTGCATTTAATGGATTTATTTTAAGCTTTATGCTTTCTAGAATTTGACATGGATGAAAGATACCTTATGTATCTGCATTTAATGGATTTATTTTAAGCTTTATGCTTTCTAGATTTTGACATGAATGAAAGATACCTTATGTATCTGCATTTAATGGATTTATTTTAAGCTTTATACTTTCTAGATTTTGACATGGATGAAATATAAATTATGTATCTGCATTTAGTGGATTTATATTGAGCTTCATGCTTTCTTGATTTGACGCGCATGATATATACCTTGCGTACAAAGCATTCGTTATGTACCTGTATGGAACGCCGTAGCTATCATAAATGCATTTTAAACATATTCTCTTTCCCATTTTCAGAACTTGTTTCGCATTTTTAGAACATGTTAGGCATTACTCTCACGTCACTCTGCATTGAGATTATCATTTTAGGCATTTGCAATAACATTACTGCATTCAACTGATCGTGTAAGGCATTTCAAACAATGTTATAGGCATTGAAATTATCATTTTAGGCATTTGCAATAACATTACTGACATTCAACTGATCGTGTAAGGCATTTCAAACAATGTTATAGGCATTGAAATTATCATTTTAGGCATTTGCAATAACATTACTGACATTCAACTGATCGTGTAAGGCATTTCAAACAATGTTATAGGCATTGAAATTATCATTTTAGGCATTCGCAATAACATTACTGACATTTAAATGATCGTGTTAGGCATTTCAAACAATGTTATAGACAATTAAGGTGATTGTTGAAGGCACTCGATTGTTCACTTTCGGCATTTGCAATACTGTTATAGTACTGTGCGGGCGCTGTTCTGTTATTTTAGATTGACCAACTCATTACCATGTCGATAGTAGGCTTGCACAATACAGTCAAAGTCATTCAGCTCATCGTCTTAGGCATTTTCATCATTGTAGAGCCCATTTGTGAGGGCGCTGTTCTCAACTCCGAGTCTGCGCAATAGGTCCGAATCAACAGAGCACTCCCGCGAATTCCGCGCACTTTTAACCCACTTTTACTGCTATCGTCTCCAACGGGCATTCGCATGATATTGTACGCATTGAGCTCAAACTTTTCGCCATGGCCATGAAACGAATCCTCGAACAAATGTCTCTCAGTACTTTGGCTTCGAATTTTGAAGCTGAGCGAATCGATCCAACGCTTGTTCCATCTATGAGTGAGGGCCAACTCATGCGACTGGGAGTTGGCACAATGGGTCTCCAGCTATGCCAGGCGCATATTCAAGCAGAAACACAGGAAAGTGAAGGTGACGCCGCCGTGTAATAAAGGGAAAGTGGCTTCACACATCAGCCATCTCGTCTTGTATGTGCTTTGGTGTGTTTAGTGTCTGAGTTGTGTTTTGGCTGTTAGTGTGGAAATTACTAGTAACAAACGAGTCGTTAATTTTAAAATAAGCCATGGCGAGACGTGGGCGCAGTCAGATGTGTCCTTAATTGACAGCGGTGACTCTTTTTTTATCCCCACGTTTCGAAACCAGAGCCGTCTCTTCCTCAGTCGCCTAAGATATGTGCATATCTTTTTTGTTTTATGTCATGTCGATATTGTTGATCTCCTGTGCTTCTAGCAGTGAAGCCAGAATGCTTATGTTTGGATCGTAATGTGTTCGTTCGTTCATTGACTTGTTTCTAATGCAATGGTTTTTTTAGCCTTAATCAGTGTGTCGCTTATTTTCGTATTTCTTTGTAAGCGATGATCGGTTGTTTAGGAAATAAATTCCTTAATGTTTCGTCCTTTTCTATGTGATCCCAGCTTTCACACAGAGCTAGTTTGATCGCTTGTGTCTTTATGTATGGGCTACATCTTGTTGTGAACACAAGTGTGTTTTTCGTTCTGTTTTTTGTTCGCTGGTGTTGTAATTGCGTAATTCTGGTGACGAACTTTGTTTGTGATGTAAATTCTAGAGATTTCATCCTGTTTGTAGCCACGTTCAACTAATCTTGCATTGAATGAATTGACTTTAGCACTAAAGTCATTCTCATTGTTGCAAGTTCTGATGTACCTTAGTGTTTCGCCTTTGATCAGGCCTTTAAAGGTAGATTTTGGATGGCATGATGTTCTATGTAGGAATTGAAACGTATCTGTGGTTTTCGTGTGTGTTCTTATGTCCAGTATTTTCTCACTGTTATGTCGTTGACCTTTGTATACCACAAGATCGAGATCGAGATACCACAAGATGTCCCTCAAAAGTATCAATTACGTCTCCAAGGTCAAGAGAGGCAAGAATCTCCGCCATCGTCTTCATTTTGAATAGATATTAGTATCAGTTCAGTTCTAGGTCAGTACAGTGAGCTTACACTTGCTGTGAAAGCAATGCATTATTGGAAAATCATTTATATTCTTTACATGTGACTTACATATGGTGATTCCTGTCACAAAATAAAGTGTCAACCATGTGAAAGCCTAAAAGAAGATATTTCATACGTTTTTGTTAGTTGATCTGATCATTTTTCCCCGCGAATGACTAATTTGGGTTCAGAGGTCACTCGGAAAATAGAATCATTTGAGGTTAGAGGTCATCCCACCTTGAAAAAAGATACTTCAACAAATACCAACCATGATGTCATACTTGTATGCAAAGCTATTGCCAAGGCCTGTATTGCTAATGCCTAAGATAAATGGCGAAGTGTCTGTAGTAACTTTTACATTATTACAAATACCTGTCATAATAGATGAAACGCCTTAAAAATCTCGCTGATTCTTAAAATCATTACTTACACGACTCTAACGTTTGTAAAGTGGTAAAATAATTAATTAAAAGCCTATCAAATTGTTAAATGTTCGTAAAATGACCAAATAAATGCCTCAAAAATCAGTCACAAGGATATAACAGTAATAAAAATGCTTACAATGTTTAAAAATGGTTATATCAGTGTTTGAAATGCCTGAAATAACAAACTGAATGCATTTAACAGTAAACTAAATTTTCTGTAACATTTATGAAAATGCCAATATAAATAATTGAATGCCTACAAAGCTATTGTGAATGCCTATCATGATTAATTAAATGCAAATGATGTTGCTTAAAATGCCAAACATAATCAACTAAATGCGAATGACGTTTTTTGCAAATGCTTAACATGATTAACTGAATGCGAATAATGTCATTGCAAATGCCTTACATGACCATCTCAATGCTTAATGCCGTAAGAGTAATGCCTAGCATGATTAACTGGATGCGTACAAACGTATTGCAAATGCCTAACATGATTTATTGAATTCCAATAACGTTATTGAAATGTCAAAATGTTCATCTCAATGCGTAGTGACGTGGGAGTAATGCCTAGCATATTATGAAAATGCGAATCATGTTCTGAAATTGGAAAAGATAATATGCTTAAAATGCATTTATGACAGCTACGGCGTTCCATATATCTGCATTTAGTGGATTTATTGTAAGCTTTATGCTTTCCAGATTTTGACGTGAATGAAATATACATTATGTATCTGCATTTAGTGGATTTATATTAAGCTTTATGCTTCCTTTGATTTTGACATGAATGAAATATACATTATGTATCAGCATTTAGTCGATTTATATTGAGCATCATGTTTTCTTGAATTTGACATGAACGAAATATACCTTATATACGTTACATACGTTATGTATCTGCATTTAGTGGATTTATTTTAGACTTCCTTGATTTTTCAATAGTGAAATGTACTTTATATCTAGATAATTTTGGTACAGCAAAATATACACGAATAAATGTCATATGTTTAAAAGGCAAATTTAAATTAGGGTTTTGGGTATTGAGTTTTTGTGAGTATGCCATAATCTGTATACAGTTATCAATGCAAATAAACATACTATACTTAGTCTAGCAGGCATGACTGCAGGTAGAAAAAAGATGTATAGGAGACAATCGGTACATCATCATGTTTTCCCTTTGTGGGTTACATCCTTAAATGTGCAGTCATTGCATTCTCATAAGTACATGCTAACGAACAAGATATCATTGAAAGAACTATTTTTTTCTCTCGATAACCTAGTCATTCAAAATACATCTTTCGTTAAAGAAAAGCAAAGATTACGTTATTAAGACATTTACAGTAAGTCCATTAGCGCAACGTATCGCCGGAAGAAAGTCTCAGAGTATTCCTTGCAGTATTTTCGTTGTTTCCTTGTTGGTATCATTATCCGCTGTCAAGAACAAAAGTATCTTTCGTGCTCTACAGATACTGAAAAATTAGAAGCTGAGAGATAAATATTCATTGTAATAATACATAGAGGAAAATCTATTTTTTTAAAATATTACCCTGCAACATTTTGTGCCCTGAAGTAGCTGCGCAAGGTTGAGTTCCAGCTGTCGCTAGCTACAAGAATGATGCCAGCTAATATAAAAATGACACATTTTAACAAATTCCACTGAAATGTTTCTAGGGCCCATATCTTAAAAATTTACACGAGGATCCGTTATGTAATTCTCTTTATATTTCTAATCTTCGAAATTTACGTCATTAAGCAAGTATAAGGTAATGCCTTAACAAAAGTTTATTGTTTGACAAAACAAATTTTCTAAACAAATTGTACACGCGGGTCGAAAGAATAGTATTTATCTGATGATGGTGAGTAGCAATTGGATTACTATAATGGCAGAGCAACAAACTGAATGACTTTTACTACAACGATAAATGGATGCCGAATCAGTACAGATTTTACTCAAACTTGCGGGTCATGTTAATATCTCAAGCGTTAACAACTGTGCAACTCAATCGTATAAAAAGGAGAAACGACATCGGACGACTTTATAATACAGACACTGTCCCAATAACAGCTTTTGAAATGAAAACATTGACTCTCAAGCTGGACATATCTTTTATCGCCATAGCATATCATCGACGATATCATGTTATGTTTCCGTCGACTCAGCGTTGACCAACGGCTTATCTGTAAGTTGATGCGTTTCGTTTTCCATCAGCATGAACAATCTTCAAATTTTACGTATCTCTGATGACGACATGACGAAAGCTCTGTCCCGGTACGCTTAATACACGTCACCGTACTGTAGATGCATGAATCGGGTTTGCACATTGACAGTTTTTCACGACGATTTGGTCGGAATATTCGAATTTTCGAAAGAAACATGTCAACAGAAAACTGATGAAATGTCAGTGACCTACTATTTGTGTGCTTCGTACATGAGAGAAAATGCCGAGAGAGTTTGACCGGTTGACCTCGCTGTTAATTTTATGCAGGAAATTACAATAACAATGCTTGGTCGAATGACGTATTGCCTTGAGGGCGGGATAGCCAGTGGTATAGGGGGAGGAGTACCTTCAAGATAGTGATAAGTGGTGCGGATTACCGTCGCCTAGGTGTCTGGCGTATACGCGTGCCAAAAGACACCTATGGTTGATTTTCGGTTGACCAGTCTGATGGCACAGTTGCAAATACCTGGACTGAACTATTCTGTATTTTGTAGGTGTCGTTGGCACTTTGACAATAAAAGTAAAGATGCACACATATTGAGTTTATTGTCTTGTTTATGAGCGGCCAGTATTTCCAACGGCATAAATTGTGTGCATTTGCCCTAGAATAAATGATTTCGAATAAAACATCGCGAATGTAACCACATTCCTTAAGCTCGACGTACACTTAATTGCCCCAAAGAGCCATGGAATCGCCCGACTTCGATATGAGCCTACAGAAATTTCAAAATGCCAGATGACTTTATTTTTATAAACATAGACAGTATAGCGAGAACTGTCTATGGTAGAAGAGAAGAGAAGAGTTCAATGGCTCAATGCCCCCCCCCCCCAAGTGTTTACACGACCGAAATTCGAGGTAAGTTGATATTGTACACTTTAAAAATGCGATACGTTATCTCGTCACATGCACCCGTCCTTTACATTTGTTTGTTTTTTTTCAATTACTGTTTGACTGTCAGTGATTTTATATGGCAAGAGCCATCTTCGGCATCCAAAAACCATTTTTTGGCTTTTTATGTCTACCCGTTTTGTTAATGTTGTTGATGATGATTTATTGTTGGTGGTAGCGGTGACGGTATTCCTGTTTTTATCCCTGAAGTTATTGGTTTTATAGTTCTGGTGTCAAACTTCGAATAAATTGCCAAGTACCTTGACCAAAACCTAAGTGCCCGCTATTGATATGCGTCATAAGGTAACAAGTGAGAACGGCCCCACGCCTCGTCCGAGAAAACGGCCCCGCGGCAGCATGTGAATCGTCGCGATGACAAAGCCTGCTTGTACCAGGCAAACGAATTTCAATAAAACAGTAATAGCAAAAAGCGAAGCCGTAGCTACACAGACTATATTCTGTGTTCGATGACAAGAAAGTAATTAATCGAGTATGCAAATACACGTGTAGCTTAGTTTTGACAGCGATCCCTGGCGACAGGGCTCTGGTGCGGAGACACAAAGCTCGCTTTGGTTTACTTGATCTAGCGTCTTTCCCCGCTGTGCCACCCACATAAAATATAATTATTAAGATGAATGTTTGGATACAAATCTAAGTTTTCAAGGGTCGGATGGGAGACTTTCATTTCGCAGTGAGGCGGGTTAAGTTGCGTTGCCAAACTTTATTGTGAGGCCGTTTTTGGTGTGTGGCCGTCCCCGTCTCGGGGCTGTTCTCGGAGCGGGACCGTTTTCTCTGGTTTTCCGTCAATGTTTTCCACCACGGACAAAAGGTAACAACACTGAACAAAACCTGAATTATATGCTTGTCAAACCAGTTTGTGTCAGTGCCGCCGGTCACGCGCACCACCCAAAAGTTTGACCGTCACTTAATATCGAACAGTATTCAAAGAAAAAGTCCTACTAATTACTGCCGTCCCTGCCCGTCATTCTTCTAGCAATGCCCGTCACGAAATTGGCCTTTTCAATACAGTAATAGGTCGATATCTTAATATTCCACAACATTTGTTTGTGATATAAACTTATAAAATCATCGTCCAGGGCCCCCAAACCGCCGATCGATTTACGACCCGATAGTTATGCCGCTGACGCTGATATTCACCGTTGGTTGCCTGTGTGTGCGTACATGGACAGTCTGCATAGCCCTTGAATGTGGTCTCGGTTTTGATCAAACTTACAATTAAGGAGTATATATCAAAACAGATAAATGATTTATGTTTTCACATGGATTCACAAAAAGTTTCGCCCCGGTGTTCATTTTGGCCCTGGAATTCCATCTACCCACCCTTTGCAGAGTAGTAAGCTTATTGGGCAAGTAAACATGGATGCGCCGGTGCGATTCAACGATCAACCTGTATATCGGATCGAAAGTCAAAAATTTTACGGCTCGGACTATGATTTTACAAGTGTATATAGAAAGTATAAGGCGCGGGGTATTATATATTGACTGATTACTGTAGCTATGATAGGCTACATTCAGGACGGGCAGCGACGGGCAGTAATTAGTAGGCAAAACAGATGGTTTTCACCGTGGGCAGAACTCGGTGCAATGATACTGAACATTAATAGTAAGCCCGTCACCTTGAAGGTAATACTGTAAGTGAAACAAGGACTTCAAACGCACGATGATACAAACGACACCACAAGTGAAACGTACACATAGAAATACACGCGTTCCTACGTTGTGCCCACCCGGGCCACGCGATTAAAATATGACTGATACTGCTGGATAGTGTTAATTGGGTCGGTAAACAGTCAAGTAATAGTTTAATTGACTACCTGGGTGATTGGCAGGTCGTGTCCAACGACGCATATGCAAAGCAGGCCAAAAGACTAATTGAACAACCAATATCTTATCAAATTATTAGAGCTGTCCGTGTTCACTACGATAAAAGTAGGACAAATTTGGCCATGTTATTGGAAGGTACGTAGAGATGTAAAATATGGTTCAATTTTCAGAACCTGCAAAGTTTAATCAGAACATTCTTATCCCTTTCTCTCGAAAACAGCACCCCGCTTCTCATCTGAAATTTGAACGTGGCAAGACTGAAGTGATAGATTGCTGCCTGTTCGTCGAGGAATTACAGAATTTATTTTAAAGGCAACCATCTTTTGATTACTGAAAATACGAAGACTAAGATAGAGTGTGTTGATGTTCTTTTTCACCTTTTTAATATCTTGGTCATTGTGACAAAAGAAAACTTAATGTTCCAGAGGCTTCAGGGCTCTTATGTCTTTTTAGATGCTTGTATCAAAACTCGAAATTCTCTGGGAAAGCAGCAGTGTATAACGACCAAATCACGTAAATCGATATCGCTGCACTGGAAGACCACTATTCTCTACTCAATGAATATTTTGATGAGAAAATATTGCTCTTCAGCGCAATTTTTCATTCAGATTGAAATATGAGCGGGTGGGATATGTGCTGATATATAGAAATTTGATAAACCGGTCCATGAATGAATAACAGCATGCCTGAGTTCGAAATTCATGATTGATAAAAACGTCAAAGTGAAATCCTTGTAAAGGAGTCATTCTTTGTGTTATCCGTCAGGGCATAGCTACCCATATATTCGTTGTTTATTACGCCTTAAGGCCAAATACAAATTGTTTATTGAGTTTATACACAATGTGCTTTACATAAAAAAGGTGTGGATTAGGAATGAATCAATATTACTACATTTTTCATCACTACACATGTATTCAGTTATCCTTCGATGATTACAGTTAGGCGCGTTAAATAACATTATTTGTTTGTCGTCCACTTGCTGGTAGGCTTTCAAAGAAAATTAAGAAAACAAACACATATTGTTGACACTATTACAAATAACAATATTATTTTTCCAAAGTAAAAAAAATAAAAATTTAGCTGATGTCAATACACTTGTGTTTTTGTCTATGTATTTTTTTACGCTGGCTGGCTGGTAAGTTTTCAAAATCTAAGGGCTGCAAACAAAGAATTTTCTTTTAATGGCCTTACTTTTACATTAAAGTGATAGTTTGTCAGAGGACAGACCTATGCACTTCCTTTCTTATCTTAAGCTTTAAGTTTAACTTAAAAATTGATTTTGATTTAGCACTTGCCGATGATTTTGGTGCAGAGCAACTCAGGGCAGCCTTAGTGACATTCCCTTACTCCCTTCCGAACCGAAAACTAACAATTTTCTTTAACTTGCAGCACTAATAAACAATTTTACACAGCATGGGTGTCAAACAGGCGCAGTTGACAAACGGCGTTTGAAATATAGGAAATGGAAATATTTTATGATAGATGTTGCTACAGTAGTACTCCACGCGACATAAGTCAACATTCCAGTATTTAAGATGAATCGTAATCTGCAAAACGTCAATTGAGTCCCGGAAATTGAAATTTGTTCACAATGTTACCCGAATAACAGTAATCTGAATGATGAAACACCTTTATTCGTTTTAGCCGTAAATCATGTTCAGTTATGAAATTGATTCAACATATTTACTGATGAATATTTAGCTGGTTTTTGGATCTGTTAGTCTAAGCCAACATGGGTTATTAATCTAAATCCGGCCGGATCCAAGATACCTGCTGAAAACCCCCCAAATCAACGATCGTGAAAGAGTATGCACTTTGTGAATATTTAGCCAAATCGTAACAAAATTGTGCATGGTGACCTACTGAACAAGTATAACATCTTGAATTTATGAAAGTTTGACAAAATTGACAACACTGAAAGATTGTAAAATTCCATCAAATTACTTAAAATCTCTGACGTTTTTGGTGGAATAATGGCAAATATGGTGAAATAAGCTATTCCTTCTATTCATTGTTATTTTGTCTTCTGAATATTCAAATTTAGTACTATTGTACGATGAGAATAAAAATAATAATAATAATGGTTTATTTGCCTCAAAATGGTGACCCTTAGGTCAAATTATAAGAGGTACAATTCTAAAATTTGTCAAAATACAGAGTCGTACTCTAGCAAAAAATAAACACATCATCAACAACAACAATACAACAATTGATGATAAAACGCATTCAATTACGTAATAAATTAACACTATAAACAACTGGTCTGGAATCTTTACGCTTGGTTCTTGATTGAAAACTTCTAATGCTACAGTTTCTCGTTGGATATCTATGATTAATTTGAGGTTGAACAAGGTGATTTAATTTGTGGTCTGGCTTTAGAATACTCTCACCAAATTTCTTACGAATATCTTGTCTTCTTTCTGCAGTCAAAAATTATCTATATCCGATAACTGATGAAGATTTCAAGGTGAAGACCAGCCCAGTCAATGATGAACAAATTTACAAACACAGACATCTACTCACATGACACCAAACTCAATGGAAAAGGCAACAAAACTTGAAAAACACAGGAGCTAAAAATCCTAGGTGCTGCCGAAGCGCTACCACCTATGGTGAAATAAGCTATTTCTTTTTCATTGAATCAATGTGAATATTTCATTCATGCATGCACCGGGTAAGCTGACAATGAATGGCTTGTTAAATCGATTTTAGCGATTTTCGTGAATAACGGTGACTATTTATATTGAAGATTATTTTACATAAAATCAAGCTCGGAGACCCCATCCTTTCCTTAATGTTCAATTATTCTAATCTATCGGATTTCAAAGATCACTATTCAAAAGAATGAAAATGTTTTTTTTTTTCATTTTTTGTAGTCATTTTTGATTGCAGTAATCTAAAACACATCAACTCGTTTGTGGCTTTCTTTGATTTGTTGTGATCTGACTCGCAATGTTATCTACGCGTAAGTTGATATAGGTTTGTGGACTGAATAGGTTTTAAAATAAGTAATATTTGGTTTCTCGACTCAATTACTCAGTTGATATATTATGCGACGTAAGCTTCGTTTAGCGTGATGATCTTGTCACCTTCATTTCTACTAAAGAGCTGCCAGGAGTACCATGTGACTTAAGTGTGATGGACGTTATTTCCAAAAGCATGGCAGTTGAGTTGGAACCGCGGAGAATTGACAGCCAAGTTTCTGATGACGTGGGTGGATATGTGCTCACGTAATGATTGATGACGAGATGGATCAAACTTTGCGGGAACAGCAATTTCTCGCAATAAATTTGGGATAATTGTATTTTCTTATGGCTATTGAACTGAGAAACGTAAACACCAGACTTAATGATATTTTGTGCAGATTTGTTTCGAGAACTTGTGATTCTTGCGAGGTTATGAAGAGAATTTAATTTTTCATAGACTGATTTTTTAAAATTTCTTTTATAGCAGATTGATGGCAAGAATAAACAATTCATGCAAGATTCTTGCACACCCGCAGAAAGTGTCAAATGTCGCTAAATTCGCTTTATTTTCCTACAGTGATTTTGGACGCCCTCTGAACGTTATTACTAAGTGCTATCTATGTCGCGTTTATTGTTTTGCGATCTTTAATATTCTAAGCCACCCCCACGTCGACATCATACTATTCGTTTTCATAGAGTATGAGCAAACATAAATGAACTTGAATAGCATCTCGGTAATTTGTAATAATATCGGTTTGCGCATGTCTTTATGTTTATGGAAAGTTTGTATGTCTGGTAGACGTCGAATATTAATCAAAATGTATGCATTTAGGTAAATCTTGAATACACTGTTTTACATGCTTACATGACATTATTGTGAGTATGTGTTTTCTTTGGAGAAATCAGCTTCAATACTATATATACATCGTCACCAGTAGCCCCGGCTTCCGAGTATCATCTAATCTTGGCGGCATACAACCAGTATGGAGAGGGAGATAGTGTGTCACTGCAGCAAATGGCAGACTCACAAGGTACATGTGATTATTACATAGATACTACACTGTTTGCTCTTATCCTATTGCATGTATTGGTGATGTGGTCTACAAGAGTTCACCATATTCATTTAAGAGATAAGCTTATCATAGATACGAAATGTACCTTCAACAATGTAAACACAGTAAAAGAGAAATTCGCTTGAACTTAATGCATTCCACTACTATCAATCTTGTAACACGGGCAACGTTTGCTCTTTATTTAGTGATTGCCGACTAGATTTACAGACAAGACATAATCAACAAATCCAAGAACTGTTCTCATTCAGAAATCTCAATGACGTCATCCGTAGGAATACTTGTACCAAATATTCAGGAATATGACCTGCATTCTTAGAGCTGAGCTGAGCCTACCGGTCAATAGAATTCGAAGTGTTGTCTTCCCGGCTGACCATTCTTCTTCCACCTTCTTATCCGTGTCTTTACACTGCGCACTGCACGGCGAAACTCGGCCTTTTGAATGAGTCGAAGATACGGATTTTTGCATCTTACTACGTTTTAACGACACAGCATACTCTGACTACACATACATGTGCAGGCTACGTTAACAAGGCAATAATTGACATCGGCAAAATGACATTGGCTCATCATAGCTGTTTATGATTAGAGTGTTTCACTAAATATATCTGCAAGCTTAACATTGGACACTGCTGCTAGAAATGCGGACAGATTTAGTCAGTGTTGCATACCATGGCTGTTTTTGCAGCTTACATTCGAAGGCGAGAATATGATTTGCAGCGGTCAACGTAACATTATCACCAACCTACTATCATTCCTGCATGAGAGAAAAATTGTTATCTTAAATTATGTACAGGGGAAGGATATTTGTCCTGTATCCATTTCGCAAAGCACCTGCCCGTCCCCCCACCCGGCACCGTCAATTCTGCCAATGCTCTTACCTATTTTTGTTTTGCCGTCCACTATCTTCCAGCCCCAAGCGCCCCGAGAATTAATACAGTGACGTACACTTCACCCAGTTCGGCAGTGGTAACGTGGACTGAACCACAGCACCAGTACAACCAATTGATGGATTTACTGTCTCATGGAGAGACATAAGTGTACCGGATGTCAGGTTTGAAAGTTCAGTGATCGGATCTTCAGATTACTTCGACTTGGAAAACTTGGTTTTTCAAGCACGCTATGAAGTCACAATCAAAGCTATTACAAACAGTCCAGTCAATGATGGTATTGCCTTCGCGGGCCCATCGTCTGATCCAGTCTATTACGATAACGGTACGGAGTTCTCTCGTTAAATAAGATATTTGGTGTGTACAGTATGAATTTCTCTCAAACAGGATTTTTTCACCAATAGAACATGTGCCATCTAGTACTAAACTAATCATGTCATTAACTACTTTAGACATAAAAACCTTTGGTCAAATTAACTCGGACTAGACTTGTTCATTTACCTTGAACGTGTTCAATACTGAATGACGTCAATTTTTCTTTCACTGTTTCACTACTGCCAGCTGCACTAGAATTTTCATCCAGGGATGTGGTTTACAAATGGTATGAGACTGACGTGGAGACTACCGTACAGTAACGGCTCGATTTCACGTGGCATAGACTGATATAGGCTATACGAGTTCAAGGCCATGGAAAGTCAGTATTTAATCACAAAGGATATAACTATACCTATTTCAACGACGGGGTACTACTTGAGTGGACTAGGTAAAAAAAAAATCAGACATTTCTGTACATTTTCATGTACGAGAAACAGCGTTGCCCTATAGGTGAGCAAAACAAACGCAAAAGAATACGTACGCACGGTGATGTCAATATAATAATGTAACAATATTTGCTTTGCAGAGCAAGCTACCTCCTACATAGTGGCTTTGTTTGCTTCTGGTGAGCATTGTGACAGGAAACCAGTGACAGAGATGAGGACGACAGATTCTGAAGGTAATGTATATGGTAGTTAAACCACCTATGATAATCATTTCGTAACTTAGAGAAACCATAAACTAGGGTGGAAAGACACTCTGTTTTCTCCTAATTGACTCCTGTTGAGACTTTGGCCTTATAAATGACTTGACAATCACCTTTCAAGACTTATCCCGGCATTTACAAACAGCTGGTCGATCTTTACGCCGTTTCTGGTGATAAAACCTCCTTTTAATGTGGGATTTGAATTTTCTACGCCATATTCTCCACTCAATGTAGCTTAATTTAATTGTGTTTCCATTGAACATCCTGCGTATTTCAGACCTCTTTTGAAAGTGCTGAAAATAAGTCGAAGAAATTTATTGTCGGTATTAGTTTCCATGTTTTTACTGGAAGTCACGTAATTTCTTTACCAGTTTGTCGGTGTCAGTTTCCACGTTTTGCCTGTCAGAAGCCTAGGGATTGTACTTCTGGTGCACCGACTTTTGATTATACCTTAAACAACAACAGTCTACAGTATCAGATTTGCATAGAGTTTAAAATTAACATGGTTGTACGTTTAAATGACTTTCTAAAATAATTTCGTTCAACAGGTCAGGCCCATGTAGCGCCGTATAGAAGAGATAATGTGAAAGTGACGATGAAGATGATTACTGAAACGCCACTAATATTCTGGGTCTACAATTCCACAGCACAGTGATACATGGTTGATTAAGAGACAATAAATGATTTATTTAAGTTCCCCTCTGTTCACAATTTAGGAATGTTCTTTTTTGTTTTTAACAGTTAAAATATCCTACCACGGGACAATATTTAAAGTCAGAACAGGTTCAATAAGAGATGTGTACACTGATTGGAGAACATAAGCTTTCTTAGGAGATGTAATCTTTGCTGGACTCTGTTAAAAAGGTTCGCTGTGTGAGGTAATGTAAGTAAAACTATTGATTATTTTGTAAACAACGTGTTGACCGTGTTCTTTCTTTACCAGGTTTGTGTTTTGACTTAAGCGAAACGTCTTTAGTTGCAGTTATTTTATCCAGTTTTATAACGGATATTCAAAGTTCACGTCGTGTTGTTTCTCTTGCTTTAAATTGGATAGAGGGAGTACGCGCGTTAGGGAGTCCTGTCATCTGGTTGCAAATGTGTCATGTGGTTGTTGGCTATGACACACCCATATTTGGTTATGTTTTCGATGTCAAAGGTCAGAGTGGAAAGTCCGCGCAAATGCTCACATGGTGTGCCTCTGGTGATCAAACTATAACAAATGCACGTTTTCATTTGTGCCATTTCTAAGCAAGTGAGTACAAGTATAGTTGTCTGTTCGATTCTTGATCGTAGGCTTGTAACACACAACGCAAGGATACGATTTCTCATATATCTCTGGTGCATGGTGTTAGCATGCAGGCGGTCAGAGGTCAGACGAAACCATGTCTACATACATCAGTCATTATGATCGACCTCAACTGGTAGAGCTAGAACTCAACACATTGTTGTGTGATTGTTATGGTGCAAAGCTGTACAAAGCGTGTGCCAACTACTGTGCTTGCTTTTGTATTCATGGCACTAGTAACAACTGTAAAGGATGCTCAAAGCATTATAAACTGCAAGGAAGCAGATATGTCCTGCAAGCTTTGCCCAGTGAAGATGTTTAGTCCTACGAAATACAAGTGGAGAGTAAAAAGACACATTCAAGCCCACATAAAATCTTCAGTACCTTGTGGAGGTAGGCAGCTAAATATGTTTGTCTTTATTGTCAATGTGTTCTGATGTATAAGCTTGATAAAATAATTCATGTGTCACCTGGTTGCACAGAGACTCCAGTACATCTCTCTTCTCTGCTAAGGCTGTGACTTCTAAATTTTTTCATTGATTTTTATCTTTTTATGCTATCACCAACTGATTTAACTTGTATAATCACAATTTTTTGCAGGATCTGCATTTCAAGCATCCTGAGTCACAATGTGTCACCTGGTTGCATGGAGACTGATGCATCTCTCTTACAATAACAAGGCTGTGACTGCTATTAGTTTTCTCATTGGTTTTAATCTTTCTATGCCATCACTAACTGATTGAACTTGTCTAATCAAATTTTTTTGCAAAATCTGCATTTCAAACATGCTGAGTCACAATGTGTCACCTGGTTGCAAAGAGACTCCGGTGAAACTCTCTTACTCTGCTGAGGCTGTGAATTCTAGTTTTTCTCTTTGGTTTTCATCTTTGTATGCTATCACTAATTGATATAACTTGTCTAATCAACATATTATACAGGATCTGCATTTCAAGCTTGCTGAGTCACTATATGTCACCTTGCATGGAGACACTCCGATGCATCTTTCTTACTGTGCTAATGCTGTGACTTCTAAGTCTTCTCATTGGTTTTTGTCTTTGTATGCTATCACTAACTGATTTAACTTGTCTTATCAAAATTTTATGCAGGATCTGCATTTGGAACATGCTGAGTCACAATGTGTCACCTGGTTGCATGGAGACACTCCGATGCATCTCTCTTACTCTGCTAAGGCTGTGACTTCTAAGTCTTCTCATTGGTTTTTGTCTTTGTATGCTATCACTAACTGATTTAACTCGTCTTATCAAAATTTTATGCAGGATCTGCATTTGGAACATGCTGAGTCACAATGTGTCACCTGGTTGCATGGAGACACTCCGATGCAACTCTCTTACTCTGCTAAAGCTGTGACTTCTACGTTTTCTCACCGGTTTTTATCTTTGTATGCTATCACGAATTGATATAGTTTGTCTAATCAACATTTTATGCAGGATCTGCATTTCAAGCTTGCTGAGTCACAATGTGTCACCTGGTTGCACGGAGACTGATGCATCTCTCTTACAATAACAATGCTGTGACTACTAAGTTTTCTCATTGGTTTTAATCTTTCTATGCTATGACTAACTGATTGAACTTGTCTAATCAAAATTTTTTCGCAAAAGCTGCATTTCAAACATGCTGAGTCACAATGTGTCACCTGGTTGCACGGAGACTCCAGTGCATCTTTCTTACTTTGCTAATGCTGTGACTTCTAAGTTTTCTCATTGGTTTTCATCTTTGTATGCTATCACTAACTGATTTAACTTGTCTTATCAAAATTTTATGCAGGATCTGCGTTTGGAACATGCTGAGTCACAATGTGTCACCTGGTTGCACAGAGACTCTGGTGCATCTCTCTTACTGTGCTAAGGCTTTGACTTCTAAGTTTTCTCATTTGTTTTGCTCTTTTTATACTATGACAAAGTGATTCAAAATCAAAATTTTATGCTATCATCTGCTTTAGGAGTATGCTTAGTTACAATGTGTCACCTGGTTGCACGGAGTCATGTGGTACATCTCTCTTTCCCTTATAAGGCTTTGTCATCTAAGTTTCTCCTTGGTTTTGCTCTTTTTATGCTATTACAAAGTGATTCAAGTTTTTAAATCAAAATTTTATGCAGGAATCTGCTGTTAAATCATGCTGAGTCAAAATGTGTCACCTGGTTGCACAGAGAATTTGCAGTGGTATAAAACTTGCTATATGGCACTGCATCCAACACAGGGTATTTTGCACCAAAATCACTTTTTTGTAGACATTCATTTAATTTAATGAAATTGTTAACCCAAGATTAAAATATTATTATTTGGGTTCATCTTCAGGGTTGTCGTAGGTTGCTTGATAAAGAAGTGTTAATTTTTGCAAATGTTTGCAAATCACCCGATTTCCTACTTTACTATTCTTCCAATTTCAAGATTTCCAAACAATTAAACTCCATACCGACTTGGCCAAGCTTTCTTAAATTTTCACATTATTTTTTTCAAATGTTGTTGAACAAAACGTTTTTGATTGGCAATAAAGTTCTTACATTTTGAATAAGAGGCATTTTAATTCGTATGAGGATCATGTACTATAAAATATGTTCAGATGTAACCTGCCAAATGAAGGAAATGACGACCATGTTAAAAGTGATATTTTATTCAAATCATATGTGTCACTCCCCATTTAGGGCAACTGTTGTCAGCTCCACTTATATATAACCATTGCAAGACTGATATTATTTTTTATATGCAAAGTAAAACATAAACAGTGTCTTTTGAAGGTTTATGGCATGTCTGTTGAAAACAGAGAGTATTAAAAAAAGACTAATTTTTAATGTGAAACGTCTAAGTGTCTATTCATTCTGATGTAATAATGGATTTTTTATTTATTTTGACAGTATCTTTGAATGCTATGACACTGCCTTAACAACAGATGGTAAGAAGTTTGTTTTGGAAGAGGAATGTGAAAGAGACATCAATGTAAGTGGGGTATTATGTTCATATGTTGCTTCTCACATTGGTGTACCATTTTGTAGTTACAACTTGAGCTGTATCCTGTGAATGGTTTTGGGATAATTGTGTAAGTTATTATATTACAACTCTCAAAAATTTAGAGGGCCTGTAATGCTTACTTTTGATATTTTTTTCATTATTTATATTTGTCCACTGTAAGTTGTTATTTTACTACAAAAAGATTGCTAAAAAATCAATATTTAGCTTGTCAGCATAGCATTTGTATGTGTGATTGCACTGGTATTGGAAAGCAGCCGTAAGGACTTGTTTTAAACATCAGCATCCTGGTGCACAGTATACTGGGTAATCAGACTCAACAAGGAGCCACATGCATAAGCAGTGGAGGTCATCAACACCAGTGCTAAATAAGAGTATTTTAACAAATATATTTTATTGCACACAGAACTCATATAATTATTGAACTATTACATTCTATTGAATTACATTTCCAATGTTACTGTGCACAAGTTTATGGGCTAGCCCTATCATGATATCATACATTTTAAGACATTATCTACCACAGGTTTATTGGGTGAAAGAAATATACAAAAATGTATTAATAGTATATCTATATTTCTATTTTCCTCACTCAGGTTTGTGTGAGACTACATCACAATTGTGTTGTTGGAGGAGGCTGAAGTTTACCTTATGTCAAGGAAAAGAATGGTTATGCTTGAAGAAGCAAATAAACTCTAGTATTGCCACAGAAATCTAAATATACTGTTCTGCAGGGATAACCTTATTGACATTTGTCCAAATTGTTATGAAATATTTTAAAACTTAAATTTTAAGGCAATTATTGTCATATTTTACCAAAATATCATTCAAAAATTCTGGTCACACACATTAATATTGATTATACATGTCCCTCAGGATGACAGCAATAAGATTTTGTAAAATCGTGCCAAGATATGCAACTTTATAGCTGTGATATCGCAGCGGTACTTGTGGCGTATATCGAACGCAATCGGGTCATTGGGGTCATACTGTGGCGATGACCTTCAATGACCCGAGTGCGTTCGATACACGCCACAAGTACCGCTGCGATGTCACAGCTAGCAACTTTGTATTTTTGAGATTATTTTTGTCATTGTAGATCTACTTTCTTCAAAACTCCTTGTCAGACTTTTTGATATTCAGTATACAGGTCCTTAGGATGACTTAAGTCAGATATTTTTATACAGTCAGAAAATGCAAAATTTTGTATTTTTGGAGCAATTTTTGTCAAGTTGGTCAAAAAGTGCTTTTGCCTAATTGGTGTTTATCTGATAGCTTTGCATTTTCTTATAAAAATCCCTGGAGACTACCTAAGCCAAATCATTTTTCAAACTGGGGGAACCCATGATTTTTTATTTTTGGAGCCAATATATTAGTCTGCAAGCTTGAATGACCTATTCCAACCCTGAATACCTTGTAAATCAATGTTGAAGACACTGAAATAATGTAGGTTTATTTAGTGCCAATTTGTGGTGAAATATGATCTAGAAAAAGTTGTGAGGCTATGTTTTATGTAGTGGATCAACTTTAGCAAATATTTCATGGAGGAAACCCCATACACTGATGAGGGATTTCAATCCACAAGAAGGCATATGGCAAGATGCACCATACCATTAAAACAGACTCCAGTTTATTTGTATCAGTTCCAATCATTTTGTTACATAAACAAAAAACCTGTCATGGTATCACTTTATTAAGTAAATCTTCACAAAGATGAAGGCAGCCGAGTGAAATCATGTGTAGATTGAATAAGATGAGTGATGAATGATAATATCAGGTCACTTCACCACACAAACAGAATAAACAACGATATTAATGTTGACGACCTACCCCTCTGACACCATATTGTTTTTTGATCAGTACACTGCATATATTTACTCCTTCCAAGGTTCGAATTTATCAGTTATCATTGACCAATTACCAGTGTTGCCTGCTTTTAATTACAACTTTGAACTTGCAGTAGACAATGTTGACTTACAATATATATTTTGCTTGCAGTAATTGTCAAAATATAGTTGCACATTTTAATATGAAACCTAGAAGTTTTCACATTTAATGTTACACATACTACTCGTACAACTAAGAAGTTATTGAAATCTTTCAATTTTTCTCTGACGTCCAACATTGGAAAGTTAATTGAGCTGTTGTAAGTTTCCTTCTCACCAGTTTATTTTATGTGTATATTGCACATTGTATTCTTGGCTCATCTGTGTATAACTTAACTCTGAGTAAATCTTAACATTTCAAGCAAGGACCATCAAATTTTTACTGTTGATCTACAAAATTGAAAAGTGGCTGTTAAAACGGAATTCTGCCTATGAAAATTGAAAGTTCAAACTCTTTGCAATAGCACAATAGCATTTTGAGTGAATAAGTGGAATAGGAATACCTCTTTTTGTTTGTCAGATAGGAGCAATACTGTGCCCTTGGTGGTATATTTTTAAATGACTTGCAGAAATTGATATTTATTATTATTGCTATTATTGCTAATTGTTGTTTTGCCTGATTGAGGCACACACCTAGCTATCCTATGGATTCTCTTGAATATTATCACAGTACAGCTACATGAGCCACCAAGCCGCTGCTAGTTGAAACACCTATTTGTAGGGTTTTTGACTGACTGCTAAGCTAGGCGAATTAGTATTGTAGATATTGTGAGTTCAGTCGCATAAAAATGCATAAGCAAGACTGCATCAAAGTTGACCACTTTTACTGTACATGTTGTTCACAAATTTAGTTCTAAGGCCATCAAGAATATTTTTATGGGTCTTTTAGAGTAATTTAACATAAGGGCCTGGGGGTCAGAGGAATGTGAGGGTAGTCACTCAAAAAATTGAAAGCTACAAGGGGGGTTGTTCAAAATTGGAGAGAAAGAAGTGGGATGCTCAAATTTTGGTACAAAATGAATTGAAATACCTCTCAGATTGCACCATTTTATCAATTTCTCAAAATTCTTAATGCAACCCCCTGTCACTTCCTCTCCCCCCGGGGTGTTCTAACAGTTTTACTTAGTGAAAACAAATAGAAAACACCTAATATTGCACCAGATTGCATCATTGAACTCATTAATTTCTCAAAATTTCCGACGTGGCAGAGGGGACACGCCTCTCACACTTTTCCCCTGTGGGGTGTTCTAACAGTTTTACACAAATTGATAACATCTCTCATATTGCACCAGACTGCATTATTGCACACATCAATCTCTCAAATTTTCAAGACGAGAGGGTACAACTCCTCTGACACTGCCCCCCACCAGCCTCCTGACTGTTCTCCTGTACTTTCAAATTCTGCCGTGTCAGATATCTTAGTGAAAACCTTGTCATGATACCCATTCAAAGTAAACAATACTATATGGTTGGATAGTGGTTACAGCATGAGCTTTTGTATCTACATTTTATTGTGACTTTGAATTTCCTTTTGCCGGTTTCATCTTTTTCAACTGTCATGAGGTAACCGATGATATTCTAGCAGGATGTGAAAGGTTTGTACTATTGCTGTAGTTTTGTAAATGTTACAAATACATTGTCTTGGTATTTAACTGGTCTAAGTGGGGGGGGGGAAGGATCAGTCAAAATTTCTGTGTTAGAGACTAGGTTACTCAAATGCATTGGGGTTGGCACGGGGTTCACTGAGAATTTCAGAATACCATGAAATTCCCCTGACTTCCCCCAAGGTCGTAAATAATGACGACTCCCTAAGTAAGATTTTTACCACAGGAAAACGTTAATTTTATTCACTCTTCATCCTTTGTTAACGTTAGAAAGTTTGATTATGTATTAGAAAGTTTGATTATGTAAAATTGTGTTGTTACTTGATGTAATCTTGAATTGTTGAAATAAATAAAATCTTTGAAAGTAAAACATGATCCTGTGTCACTGTTGTTCCTGTCTTGTTTCACCATCAGAGAAAAAAAAAGATTCTTATAAATTCACACCCCATTGCTCTACCAAAACAGAAAAATTATTGACATTTTTAAGGCGAAACAACACGCGACGTCTCACCAGTAATACTTGTAAGTTCAATGCAACTCTGCATAACATGTTCGGACGAGAGAGGTGACCATAGAGGGTGTACGTCCTACTGGTACTCGTGTGACAGGCTTGCAACCACATGACATACTCCGGGTGCGCGCGTACTGGTGTACAGTTAAATTGCGTCTATGAAGTTAATTTTAAGAGCAGGGTTCGAAGGTTTATCACATAGACGAGACAGGTCATGAACCGATTGTTGTCTTTCATCACAACCTTCACAACTCTCAGCCATGCACAAGTTTCCATACGTCTGGGGTTAAGGACGTGGGTGTTGATATTAGGTCAATGTGATTAAAACAAGATGCAGGAAGTTGTCCTTTGTTCTATCCCAGACTTCTCTCTGTCCTTCACATTTGTCGAACGTTTCTGCCCTGTCAGGCTGACCTGCATCTGAACCTAAGTTCTACCCCCCCCCCCCGGGGCAAATCATCAGTAAATCATGCGCTTTACACAGCCAATCAGTACGTTTGTCATACAGTTCAGTCGTTACAAACCGATTTCCAGACATTTCGGTAGCTAAACTAGCTAACAATGCAGGAACAACTGACAACTGTATATGATTTTTGCCAAAATACCGATATAAATTTCAGTGGTGTGTTTGTGAGAGAGAGAGAGAGAGAGAGAGAGAGAGAGAGAGAGAGAGAGAGAGGAGAGAGAGAGAGAGATTCGTACATGTCCGTTTAATGTGTGTTGATATATCGCCTCAATCGAAACGTGGGCGTGATAAGATATATGCAATCTTAAAAGGAAATTTTTATATAGATTCATTAATTGTTGTTGTTTCTTCAAATTGAACCAAAAGACTAGAATCACTGGACAAAGTTCAGTAAACACTGAGGTAAAACCGTCCATTCTGTGCTGCTGAAGATATAAAATATACCATTGGCTTTCAAAGCTTCTGCAGGAAGACGAATTATTTAATTTTTGACGGGAGCACATGAAGAATATTGGGCCAAATCTTTGATATGAAAACAGTTGGTCCTTTTTGTTCTTTCGTGAATGAGCTTGACCAAGTTCATTAGTAAAATTCCCTAGTTTATTTCGTTCAGCCCTTCTATGTGTGGATATGCATAGCCAATTACTAACATGTAAGTTCAGTTATATGTCATTATTTTCCGACAGGGATACCTATAAGAAATTAATGCTACAGATGGTAAAATGATAGGCTTTCATCAAAAAAAATTCAGTTCATTAAATTGATTGGAAACGCGTGAGGCCGTCGCTACCAAATAAGCTGTGATCTGATTCCTAAGTCTTATGAACCCTGTCATCACTTGTATACACGGCAGACCCTTGTCAGACCTTAGGATGCAAACACAATGACATTTGAAAAGTCATTAAATTTTATTGTTGCTTTCGATGAGTTGGTCATTGTACGGTCACCGTGGTAGAAACCTAGTCGCTGGTGGTTAGGTAAACAGTGAAACGTCCCTGTGTTCTAGTATGCAAAATAACTACGGGGTCGTCGGACGCATATCTAACCACAAGTGACAAATGGTAGGAAATGTCACAACAAGACCCTTCACTCATCACAAAAATCAAACCAATTACATATACATATACAAGCTTTCATATTAGCATATGGTAACATACTTCGTATAAATGCAGAAGGCGCCTACGCTTACACGCCAAAGAGTTCCACGTCTTAACGCAAGATGGGTTACTTAATGCTTTCCTTTCTCTGCCTGTGTGTCTTTGATTTTAAATCCGTATACACTGCTCCTACAGCAATTGGAGCAATGGCAACAACAGAAATCAATTATATTGGTGGAGAAGATGACATGGAGTATCAAGAGGACTTTAACTCCGGTAAGTGTATCCAATAAGCTTTTCTTACAATTAAGGGGAGTCTTCTCGACTGAACAGACTCCAGTGGAACTTTTATACATTGTCATGAACAATCATTGTTTCAATTTTCGGTGAATCAGATGAAGTAAAAATACTACTATTCTACCAAACAAACTCCAATCATTCCGATAGCTTTTTTTGCAAAGTGGACAAATGTATTGGAAACTTAAAATCCAAATTTCGTTATCTACATCGAATTTTGAAAGTTATTGCCGATTACTCGCTTGATAGGCATAAAAAGTTATCACAATTGAAAAGTTACGGTATTGCAATATTTCACACAATTTCGATGAAAATTACAAACTTTTAAAACACAGAACCAGCCTACACAGATACACCCAATGTTGTTGTGTGAGTTTAGCTTAACCCAAACCCATTCTTCTCCGTTTTTTTCACGTTCGCAGATTTCGGTTGACGTAGCCAAGCTATGTCCATATGCGTACAGTATACACATATTGTAGGGACTGTACAATACTTGTTTATTGTTGACAACTCTCAAGACACCTTGTCAGTTTAAGTGTCTTATGGCCAAATTTGCTTCTTCGCAAACTATTATCTAAGGCTTGAAAAAATACTCTCATCATCCGACGCCTTATGTATCATCAATTTCACAGCCGATGGGGAAAGCAAACCAACATTTTCCGACCAAAAACATTTTTGCAACCGTAAGAGTAAAAGGGTCTTGTCTCTCACACACTAATGTTTGGTGTAAAGCTACTGCGCCAGTTTCAAAATATGTAGTCCAAATCTTTATTTATCATAATAACTTAAGCAAACGTAATCAATTACAAGGATATAGCTAGTGTCTAACGTTTGTAGCAGTGTGAAGGGGAAGGAGAGATGGTTTAACACTTATAAGAAATTCAAAGCTGGCAGTTACAGCATTATTGTCGCCTATGTTTCATCATCGCAGATTTCGGTCGACACAGCGCAGCTATGTCCATTTACTTAATAGCATATGTACACAGTTGACGTATATTATGTAGATAACACTTGCTTATCGTTGACAACTTTCAAGTCACCTTGTCAGTTTAAAGGCAAGGGAGCCTGTAAATACTCCTATCTCCCTGGGCATTCATTATTGAACATGAGTTGCAAATGAAAGCAGCATCAACCAATGCTCCCGAAAATCTGAATATTCCAAGAACCACGGTGTAAATAAAAGCATTTAGCCAACATATTATGGTTTGCAAATACTTGTGGCATCACTTTGTTAGCGAAATTCTCTCAATTTTTTTTCCCTTTAAAGTTGATTTTTGTTGCTAAAACTGCTGCGATGCTGTGTTCGAAGCGTCCAAAGAACAATAGATAAAAAAAAACAGCATTCAAACAGCTGCCAATCACGACGGGACGCGGAAACCTTCAAACGATAAACATTTGCTGTGTACATCGAATCGGTTACGATGTAAACTATGAATGCACGATTCTTACTGCTTGGGAAAATACTTGACCAAGGTTACTGAACACGAGTCTTAGATGATTTAGATACAGACACACCGCTTCATGAATTCAAGCAGATTGCCTCCCCCTATTAGTTTGTGGATCTGTGTACCCGAAGGCCTATGAATGGGTGATGTCTTTGTTGACCTGCAAAACGATATTTTAGTATAGTTCTCTTTTGGATGTATGATGTGACCTAGCCCTGCCTACGATGCTGTGTGGTCCCGGCGTTACACATGTACAACTTCCCATCACAGCCACGCAAAACCAGCGAGGTGCGGCCGCGGTCCCATTTTGGACCGCACACGAAAAACTACTTCCCTAACTACTTTTGGCGGAAATCAACTCGATCCGATCTATGCCGAATTTTTTAAACCGCTCACAGACTGTAAAAAATTGCTGTCATGACCTCTCAAACCGTTATTTGCCGGCGATGCACGGTCAAGGGCCTAGTGGCTGGCAGTAGTAAAGAAAAGGTGGTCAACTGTGATTAATAAGAATTTTACACCCCATTTTATTCATTTATCTACATGAAGCGAAGGAAAATTTAACCATCCATGTAACTAAAGTATGACCCTGACCTATATATGAACTCACGCGCAGTGCATTGTCCTGATCTAAGCAGGGAAATTCCCTGCTGAGTCATTCACATTCCAAATGGAACTTGCGCATACACTAGCTATGACTCACTAACAGTACATCTGTCGGAACAACATTATCGGATCATTTGTTAGATAGATTCCGACTGTGCTGCAGCTCTGTACAGCTCCTTAAGGATTCCAGTGCTGATTCTCGTCTTCTGGAGGTAAGTATATACTTGTTTTCTATGTGTTTTTCCTACGCCTATCGGAACGAGATTTTAGTCCCTACCGGAACCATAGGGATGTTGCGCAACCCTCTTTTCCAGAAGAGTCTTTCGCAAGGACTTTCCAGTAGGGACTTTCGCAATACCCTTCAGTTACTTAGCAACTTGTCACGTGGTTTCAGAGGTCTGAAACTCTACAGTTTTCAGAAAATTTTCTGTGGAATTTTTTCTGAACGACTCTAGTTAACTTGTTCACCCGATAGATAAAATTTTAGTAATTTCCTCTGAACTTAAAATATGTCGGAAGACCATTACTTCAAACAAATGAGTCGTTTCAGATGAATGGTACTGATATCTAAAGTGTTCACTCTTTTATCTTTACGTACAAATGTAGTTCCTAAGTCGTTCTCTATTCTATTCCCACCAACAAAACATTCAATACTCATTTCCCCTCCCCGATCTTTATCAATACTTATGATAATATCACAAGTTGTTCTGTTATCTGTTTTCATAGCATAATATCCAACCAAATCGTCAAATTCATCTCCAGTAGCTAACTTTACACATCTAATGAGAACTGTACCATGTTGAAGTATTTTCATATTATCAGTCATCTGTTGATTTACAGTCTGTAAAGTTAATTCAGCTGCCTCATCACCGTCGCTTTTCAGACCCAGTTTCTTTAAAGTTGTGTCCCAAAATAATCTTACTGGAACTCCGCTAGCTGTATACGAGCAATAATTCTCCCCCTCGTTTATCCACCTTCTTAATGTATTATCTACCTTCATTATTGTATTAAGAGGACTAATTTTAAGGTGAATCGGTATACCAAGAAGTGCAATGTATGGATTCGTAGGAGTAAGCCAACTACGAAAATCTAACAATTTATATTTGTTTACATTGCTATCAAAATAAATCACATTCGGAGTTCCTGGTGGTTCAGCAACACCTCCTGCAATTTCACTATCCAATATCTAAGATGGTTACGCGGCACATTATAAGGCATGAATTTCTGACTATCCCCATCCCATGTCAGAGCAAAAGGAGTAGAATCATTCGAAGCCTTTGTGGCGTCAATTACAGTTTCATCAATGTCTTTAAGTTCGGAAAATTCTACAGCATGTTCGTGGGGTGGCGCCGCGGCATTGGCTAAAACGAAATATTTTTCGCGGTCTTTATAACGAAGGACGTAATCTTATTATGATTAGCAGCCATCTTAGTATTATTGTTAACTTTAACATCACTCAGATCTTCAAGCTCAAGATTTTGCATACGAATTGTACCTAGACCGAAGCCACTTGGATCAGACATACTCCGTAGGGACCTATATACAGTGAAAATTAAAATAATACCTGTAATATACAATACACAGTCATGGCTTCAGCTATAGGAATGACAGTTCTCGGTGCTGTATTAAATGCAACGGCATTCACAGGAGGAAATATTATCGGACAAAAGCTTAGCGGGAATGGTGACGCTCTTATTGAAGAAAAGGTCCGACATGATAAAGCATTAGAAAAATTTGAACATGATCGCAACGTCTGGTCAGAAAAAAGATTACTACAGGCTGACTGGGAAAGAGAAAATCAGGCAAAGGACGCACATGCTGCGGCAGAATTAAGAGATACAGATGCAGAAATCCTGGAAGAAGCAGAAGCGGTGCAAAGCAACTCTACGTCAAGTCCAGCGCAAGCGTTAGCGCAATTCTCAGATTATTATCAACCCAGTCCTGAGCAAAAGAAATATGAGATGATCTATATTGCTGGAGGATTGGTCGTGGGATGGTTTATCTTCCGATAGGGTTACACCGGTAGGGGGCTCCTTCGGAACGCTTCGGAACGACTACAGCAATTCAATACAAAAGCTAATTGGCCAGTTATTGAAATCGATCATGTTCCCATCCTGATCTGTTATCCAGATACGCATTGAATTCATGTAATCTCCCCCTTTTCTCAATGGCATAGAAATTGCTCCGTTTTTAAAATCGTAAGTAACCTTTTCACTTATTTCTCTCGTATCCCGGATGGAAGTATTTGTAAACAGTTCGATACTTTCCCCTGTATGTATCCTCCGGAGGCACCCGAACCAAATGAAACATAATTTCCAGTAACATCGACTACATCTGAATGAACTATATATTTAGTGACTGTTAAGAAATCCACTTTCTTCGGACTCATAGTACTTTTTATAACTGGGTTGTCCTCAGGTTTATCTGAAAAGCCGACGACGTTGGCGAAGCTACCTGTAGCATTGAAATAAACTTTAACATCTTTAGCCAAAGTTAGAAGAACGTGGTTTGTCGGTAGATGTTTTTCAAAATTAATTTTTTGCTTCAACCCGATTGCTTTGTTTAACGTATCGATATTGTAGTTACCTGGACGTATTGATTTAGTCTTCTTTGGTTGGTCACCTTCTTGATATTTTATTACATTATTCGTCGATGTTATGTTATGCCATGAATTATATAGTCCGCACTCTAGCAGTCTTATCTTCGTAAACTGCGTCGTGTCAATGCAAGGGTAAAAATTAACAGTGACTGGTTCACCTGTTTGACTTTCAATCCAAATGATCATTGTTGTACGTTGTATATATATTACTAAGTATAAGTGTTCGATGAATATTATTATTATTATTCCGAAGGTGCCCATTACACAGTATAAGGTTCTGCAGGAATAATATTTTTCTGTTCAAGGAGATCTTTGGTTGCAACCGCGGCAGCAGTCGCACCGCCTAATTTTGCCAATCGAATTAAATTTGGTCGACTTGGATCGCCAACCTCTATTTTCAGAAATTTGCTGGAGATCATAGATATCCCATCGCAAGTCCTGCGATTACAATACCATCGTACATTGTGTTTACAACTGTTTTAATATCCATGATTGCTGACTAGTATATAAAATAAAAAATAAAAAATAAAATATGGGGGAGTTAATCCATCTCATACAATGTAGAGGAGCTGGTCCTCCTCCCTCCCCCTCCCCCTCCCCCTCCCCTCCCCTCGGAACTGTTCCGGATGGAGCTGCTACGTGCTCTGTTTTTTTCGCTTTCTGTGGAGGATCTTTCCGGACGGAACAATAATGTCGAGCACGCCCCCATATAACCCTAATGCAGTCAATGAAACTCCCACAATTCCTAAAACAAGATAACATTTATTATACCAGCTATCGCGTGAGCTATCACACTGTTCTTTCATTGTAGGCGGTAGGTCTGCTTCAGTCGCTACCGCATCGCTCCCCTCCATTGCTTTTAGTTTCTTCTCCTTGTTTTTCCTGTTCCATTCCGCTAATTTCTTGCCCGCAGCAACTCTCCCTGGATGCTTCGGCGGTAACGTCACTTTCTCTATGTTGCGCTGTGTCGGTGGTAGAGTCGTTGTTTCCGTTTCCGGTGTGGGCTCCGTCGGCGGGCCGGAGTCGTTTGCTGAGTCGGCGAAGTTGAATCCATTTATTTCAGGTACTATATTAAACCCGATTTTTTTAAAATTTAAATGTTTACCCGTAATTAAACCGGTGGAAACTAGAGCAAGTATGGGGCCCCACGTGTACGCTATCCGTCCTGATAATCTTTTTATTTCACTGTTTAGAATAAAATCTTTTTAAGATCAGTGGCATAGTTATCTCGATCATCGATTGGAACTACCTGACTTATTGCGCGGGCTCCTAGATCTATGAAACTTTGAGTGATATTATCACTTATAAGAGAACTGTATTTCGCTTCATAGACTTTAAATGCTTTATTCACCGTTTCATCTCCCCATTTTTCTACGTCAGCAACTGAAATCTCCTTACAAAAAAATAACTTACTTTGACCACTTGCGATGACACAGAGTATTTTTTCACGTTTCGTCTCTATTATGGATCGATTATTGTCCGACGCTGCGGTTGGTAGTGTCACAGTTGTATTTGCCGATGTCTTTATTAAATTCTCCATTGTTTGCAGTATATTATCTATTCTTAGTAAAAAATAAAAAATTCGTTTAAACCTGAATCCGAAATATAATATTAACATGGTCTGGAATGTTAGAATGATTCCGACAGGGATTCCGAAGTATGGAAAATTCTCCTCCATTTAAATCTATCTGTATATAGAAACACAAATCATGAGTACAGACTTATTCCCAGTTGCTTTTCAATTGAATAAGACGAGCGTACCGACAGTACAGCATGCTGATATTCCTCCCAAACCGAATGGAGGAATAAAACCTATTCTCATGGACTTAGAAATATATGTAACGCCGACAGATAAATTTACTTTTCATCCACGGGATATATTTAAAGATAACGTAATCACTCATCGATCAGCTAAAGAAAGTAATGTCTGGCTGGGCAGCCCGCATATGAAATATTGGGACCAGCAATTGAATTTCGCTGTATGGTGTAGCACTACTGGTTGCGGTATATCATTCGCCCATCTCTTCGATAAGAAATTTCCTCCGCAAATACGATCATTCTGCCGTTTCCATGTATATTTTACAATACGTAGGATCCTTCACGAAATGGGCGTTGCACTTCCAGACGATACCCCCACCTTCAAAGCGGGCGACAATCCGTACAATCTCGTCCAATATGAACTTCTATGTACAGAATTTGGAAATATAAGTCCAACGAAGTCCGACTTTCGTTATCGAAAAGGTCAAAATAAAGGTCTTGGTTATGGATATGAATATTACACTAATCGCGGGCCCGTTAGACAGCCAAAAGCGATATACAACGGTCGGGACTTTTTCCTCTCCTCCGACGGAGGCGTTTTCTATACACATACCATTTTTGGAAAGAAAAAACATGTACTGTCCGACAAAGAACGACCACACTACTATTTCTTCCGAAATGATGGATCGGAGGGACAATATAATAGTTTCATCCCTCTGAAGGGAGACTCGGGATTGACAAAGGCCGGTCTCGCTCGCCTCAATGAAAGCCTTGAAGCCTACGTATATTGCATACTCGGCGCACAAGCGAATATTCGTAGTACCATAGTGGGTGATACTGGCAGTGCAGAGCAAGTCCGAAAAGAATTCGGCGTTCTCCTCGAAGATGAAATTCGCAATACCGACAAAGTAATTAGTTATAGGCGATATCAAGACACAATAATGAATACTGGTGTCAAACTTGATATGGCAGTTTCGCCCAATTTACTTCTCTTACCGTCTGAGATGGTCATTCTTTCGGGCCCGGCAATCTCGGGTTATAATAATGAATTGCAATACGCAACAGAATCTATGTCCTTCGGGGTGAATGGTGATATAAACACGGAAGTTCGAGAAAGTGCTGTACACGAGATGGAGGGGGGGGATCCCGTGAAGTGGCAGGACGAGCCCGGAGAGTCACCTCACAATGACACGACTCGGGGGCCTCCCTCCCCTCCCCGGAACGGGCAGCATCTACGACCAGCGTAGACCCTATTCACGAATATGGTAAAATTGGTTTGTTATCTTTAGCAATATTCATTACTATTGTAGGTACTGGAATAAAGTCACTAACTATATAGTTCATTCAGATGCTGTCGATGTGACTGGGTTTCATCTAACTCGAACCAGTAACTTAAAAGAACTAGAAGAGATTCTTAATTTACAGTATATAGATCCAGAGGAAATGTCAATATACGTAACCCCACCATTCAACATGATTATAACTGGACCGACATATTCTGGCAAAACAGAATTTATGTTGGACCTCCTCACCGGTCCGTACTTAAGGAAATTCGAATATGTGATATTCATTTGCCCAACATTCATGAATAATAAAGCGTATAATAGAAGATTCATTTTCACCGATGATAATGTGTTTATATTTCCAGTCGGACTCGATGCAGTGGATGATACATTAACCTACGTGCATAAAGAATGGGCTGGAACGAACACTTTAATAATCCTCGATGACTGCGCCTCGTCCAAAGATATGAAGAAGCGCAGTAACGTTTTAGTCCAACTTGGTTTCAGCGCAAGACATGACGGATTATCTGTCTGGGTTCTGACTCAACAATATACTAGTATTAGTAAACCATTTAGGGAAAACATACAGATGTTAGTACTATTTTACACACCGAACAAGATAGACAACAAAACTATTATAAAAGAATATGGAATGGAGGTGTCAGAACGGGAAGCCGTGGGCCTAATCAAGCAATTGAAAAGTAGGCCATTCAGTAAACTAGTATTTCGTTTACGGCATCCGTATAGTATGAGATTTATAGAGGGTCCGGTGGCCGCCGATTTTGGTACTATATAGATGCCCTCCGTACGACATAAAATTATTCGTATAATATAGCAATTATGGAAGCTGAAGCCGAAGGCACCGCCGAAGGTACTCTTAGAGAATTATATTACAACCCGAAAACTGGTTTTGGAGGTGTACAAAAATTGTATGACGCAGCACGCGCCAGCGGACTGAAAGTGACCAAGAAAGAGGTGCAGGAGTGGTTAAAAACTCAGCTAACTTATAATCTACATAAACCGGTACCTCGTACTCATGCTACGGGCCGGCGCGTTTTCGTAACATCGATAGACTCTCAATGGCAAGCGGATCTCGTGGAATTCCCTCCCCCGTTCGCAAAAGAGAACCGTAACATTCGATACATGCTAACAGTAATAGATGTGCTAAGCAAATATGCATGGGCCAGGCCGATACAGTCAAAAACGGCTGATGATACTCTGAAGGCACTACAAGACATAATTAAGAAATCCGGGAGAAGGCCCGACAAACTTCAGACAGATGAGGGGCGGGAATTTACTAACCGAAAAATGCAGGGGTGGCTCCAGGAGGCGGGAATTCACTGGTTTCACACCTACAGTGACAAAAAAGCTAGCGTCGTTGAACGTTTTAATCGGACCCTCAAGACGATGATGTGGAAATACTTTACATATAAACAGACACGTTCCTGGCTCCCCATTCTACCCCACCTTCTCGAGAATTACAATAACACCGTTCACGGAAGTATCAAAATGAAACCCAGGGACGTAACAGAGGAGAACGATTGGCAGGCATTTTATACACTATTCGGTCCTGAGTTGGCAGCCGGGGGAGTTGACCCTGAATTCAAGCTGGGAGAACGGGTCCGAATTACAAAATACAAGACCACTTTTAAGAAAGGATATTTGCCAAATTGGACAGAGGAGATTTTCGTAGTTTCAAAAGTGTGTACGCAGCTGGACTAGGAACGCCACCAGTTTACAAAATAAAGATCTGAATGGAGAGGAAATACTTGGCACTTTCTACTCCGATGAACTTCAGAGCGCACCTTCAGAACGCGACGAGCTGTACAGAGTAGAACGAATTTTGAAGACGAAAAAATTAGAGGAAAGAAATATTATCTGATAAAATGGAAAGGTTATCCAGAAAGTTTCAATAGTTGGGAGCCAGAGGAAAATGTTATTAGAACTTCGTAAGTTCCTGTCCATGGTACTTGTCAAGTACTACGTAAGTTCCTGTCCATGGTACTTGTCAAGTACTACGTAAGTACTAACGTAAGTATTTACGAAAGTTATTCAATAAGTACCATGGAAAAAGTCTTAATTTCTTGAAAGCCGAAAGTGTCAGTTTACCACCCCACTTCCACCCCCCACCTGGCCAAGTATTTATCATGTACTGTCGTAAGTAATGTTCACTTACTGCATCTTTTTCGGCCGTATGTGGATGAGGTGGGGGCCCCTCGGTTCCTGAACATATTAAGTTTGCAAGATCTTCAAAACGACTTCTCATGTTGCCATAGTCCGTTCTTTCGAGTCCCCCTTTTTCAGCTTTATCGATAAGTTCTGGTTGAAGTATAATGTACACAACTGACATAAGCCATAGACAAGTAACTTCAAAGTCCGGTGTTACAGAACCGTAGGGTTTCATAATGTCAAGTGCTCGTAGGTCAAACGAAGCATTATAAGCACACACAGATCACAAGCGTTAAGAAGTTTGTGTAGGTTCTTTAGTGAGACTCGAGGTTGTTCTAGTTGTTCTTGACCAGGTGGGAAGTACGCTTTTTCAAGTTCCTCCTCCTTGAAACCGTCTATTAAAAATCCCTGGCTGCCGCCGCTCCATGCAATTCCAAAGTCAAAAGCTCGTGGATATTCTACTGGCCCGACTGTCTCGGTATCAATTGTTGGATTAAGTATATTCTTGAGAACGAGGGGGGTAAGAGCGTTCCGAATTACCAAACATGGAAGCCTATAGTCGTGGCAAATTTCTAAGAAAGTCTGTTTGAACTTGTTGTGAATCTCTTCTAGTTCTTCTAAGGCAGCTATTTCATATTGTCTGGCTCGAGTCAACACATTCCGCCTGCAATAATCCCAAGGCATATCTTTGAATATGATAATGAAACTGGGTAAATGGTCAAATGCTCTAGAAACAATCTTTTTTTCTTCCGTTGCCACGGAAACGCCCGGATTCGAGAAAAAGTCAGATGTTGAATTATGGAAGAGTCACAAATAATGTATTGTTCTGAAGGGAAGCCTCCCCCTCCCCCCCTCCTCCTCCCAGCCTGACATTGTAAACTAAGCGTATGTTCTATAAACTGGTTCTGAAAATCGGCAATCGAAACGTGGCGCCATTATAAAAGTCGGCAATGTTGCTGGAAAAACTAGTGTCAAATTCTGGTACATGATACGGATCCAAATTTACTGCATCGTAACTCTTACCACTTCCAGTTGGTCCATTTATGAATATGTATGACATTTTTTGGGATACTATATCATAGAAATTTTTTTTAAATTTTTTTTTATTAAGATATATACGATAAGACAATGACAATCCTTTCTATTTCAGATGCAATAAAAATACTTGAAACCGGAGAAGAGAATATTCAAATCAGTGACGAAGGGAAACTCATATTTGGTGAATCTTTGGTAGATCCTATTATATATGTAGACAGTGAGCTAGAAGTGGTTTTCAACATCGGACCTAAATATGGATCCAACGATCCTGCTACATGCGATGAAATGTGTGTTCGTTGGCAACCGAGTCTTCAAAAGTTTACTGATTTAATAATATTCCGTACCCTAGGTGAAAGTTTCGATGCAAGCACTGCTAAAAGTTATGCTGCAAGCCTGGCCGCTCACTCCAAGAATACTACCGGATTTTACAATCCATCTAAAGTGTATCAGAAGCGAGGAGCGAGGGGCCTCAGCCAGTGGCGTATTTTAAATTTCAGTTTAAAAGAGGGAGAGGGAGAGGGGCTCACGATTTCGCTACATGTATTGATATGGTTCAAGAAATTGACTGCGGTTTTAAAACAGTGAGTCCATTGCCAGTCCGAGAAAATCCTGCTATTGTACCTCGTAATATCCGAAAAGGTAGTAAGATAGAATTCTTAGCATTTAAACCGCGCTTAAGTAAGCGTGCTCTTTCTTTCACTGTTGAGAGATTAATATTTTGCGCTGCGCCTAATAAACCAGAAATTCAAGATGCGGAAGAACTAGTCGACTTAGAAAGATTAGGCGAGATATATAAACAAATAAATGCTGCCAAAAATATTATAGTGGATTTTGATGACCTATCATAGAATAATTATTTTTTCATTTTAAAAATTTTAGGATAGTATATATCATAAAGATTATTATGGCCCGTCAATTACATACAGCATTCAAGGGAGCAGTTTTACGAAAAGAATTTCCTGAAGTCAAGCGAGTCAAGGATATCGGGGAACTGGTGGATATTGAAGGTATGGTCCATTCGGAACGAAAGATGTACTCTGTTTATACCGAAATGGAAGTCAAATTATCGGATCCGAAAACTGGTAATACACAACCGCGTTCATTGTATGTTAAATTAAATGATACATACACAAAAGATGTAAGAGGATCGGGATCGGATGTGGGGCAACAATTAATAGATCGCTACGATCGTATGCTTGATACAATTGAAAATGTTGAGGGTTCTGGCCTCGTTCTCGAGGAGATACTTAATTTTGAAGTAATTCTAGTAGAAGTTTTACTCGGGGCTGGCCCGGGGGCTGGCGCAGTCCAACTTCCCGGATGGTTAAAAAATAAGCATTGTGTTAGCGATCTTATTCTACCGGTGGGGGCTGAGAACTGTTTTCAATACGCCATCGTAGCAAGTTTAAAGTTGGCCGACCCCGAGTTTCGTGAAAAGAAATGTGGTCAGGTAAGGAGAAAATGGAATACGTACGCCCCATTTATGGCTGACTACTGTTGGGAAGGTATTCCCACGCCCACGCCCGCCGATCTGACTGTATTCAGGCGCTTCGAGCAGCAAAATCCGAGCGTCAAACTTCAAGTATTTCAGATCTACGAGAATGATCCCGATCCGTCCGGCATAAATGTGTTATATAGTGCCCCTGGCGGAGCCGAAGGTGAAGCCCGTTCCGAAGGTGATAGGAATCAAATAGCAAATATCTTACTGATAGTTGGCGAAGACGGCGGCCGTTCTCACTTCGTACCAATTACTGCGGAAAATCGCCTTCGTAATTCTCGTACTAATCGAAAGAATGAGCGCAGACAGAAGTGTATTTGTATGGTTTGTAAAAGAGGTTTTAAGTCAACAGAAGAATTAGAAAAACATCAGGTATACTGTGGAACAGACACTGCCCAGCCAGATTTTCCTAAGGAAGTGTGTCAATTTGAAGGACATCGGAAGAAGGTTCCTTCTCCCTACGTCGTCTATGCAGATACTGAGGCAATTATTGAGAAGGGGACCGGTCGACATATTCCAATTTGTCTTTCGTATGTTATGGTGGAACGGGGGTGGGCCCGGGCCGACCCACTGTTTATGGTAAAAGAACATTCACAGGTCTCTCCTGTGTTACAGACTTTCTAAAGGATATGAAAGAACGGGCCGAGTATTATTCTAAATCGTATTATTGGAAAATAATACCGATGAGGGATCCTTCTAATTACCGGCGCGACGGATGTGATCCAGTCTGTATTGCATGTGGAGAGCCGGCAGGATACCGAGTAGTGAAGGAGGAGGCGACCTTCTATTGCGAAGGATGCCGGCCGTCGAGAACCATTCCTATCTACTTTCACAACCTCAAGGGATACGATGGTTCTTTTATTTTGAAAGAATTACATGAATCGACGCCGGAGGGGGACCAGAGCCTAAAATCATAGCTAAGACGAGCAATGGAGGAATTATGGGTCTCTCGAAAACATTTATTTTTCACGCCTCAATTGTTGTTGCCGAGGGAAGAGGGAGATAAAGAGACGTTTCTTTTCTATAAAGTTTATGGACAGTGCTCAGCTGATGATGGGGTCATTGGCGAAGTTGGCAAAAACTGTGCCGGAGACCCACGGGTGGACGGCGGCGCCACTTTCGTACCCGGACATTCAAAGGGGGAAAGGTTTCTTCCCCTACGAATATTTAGACTCGGTTGACAGACTGGAAGAGGAGGAGCTCCCGGAGAGGGAGGAATTTTATAGCGAATTGACGGAAGAGGGGATTTCAGAGTCTGATTACGAACATGCTTTGCGAGTATGGGACGAAGTTGGATGTCGTACGATTAAAGATTATATGGAATTCTATTGCGAGACTGACGTTCTCCTTCTTGCAAATATATTCGAAAATTTTCGTGACACATGTTTAGAAGCATATAAGTTAGATCCAGCCCATTACATGTCAGCGCCTGGCTTGACATGGGATGCTATGTTACTTTACACGGGTAATAAGTTTAAACTCATTCAAGATGCTGAGCAGATGACTTTCGTACAACGGGGAATACGAGGAGGTATCAGCCAGTGTAATATTCATTATTTACAGACAAATCATCCGGCTTACGCTGGCGCGAATTACGATCCAGAGAAGCCGGTGACCGAAATAAAATATCTCGATGCAAACAATCTCTATGGCTGGGCAATGAGTCAGGCAATGCCTACGGGCGGACTTCATTGGATGACGATGGAAGAGTGGGAGGAATGGAAGAAAGGGGTCGAGGGGAGCGGGGGGCGGAGCGTGGGGACCTGGTTCCACCT
Organism: Ptychodera flava; assembly: GCF_041260155.1. NCBI lineage: Eukaryota > Metazoa > Hemichordata > Enteropneusta > Ptychoderidae > Ptychodera > Ptychodera flava. The sequence continues at coordinate 3,557,919 of NW_027248280.1, forward strand.
TTCCACCAAGTTTTCTAGAAGTAGACTTAGAATACCCAGCCGAATTACATGAAGAACACAGCGATTTGCCATTAGCACCGCATCACTATGAATTTCCGAGGCAGGGCGGTCGACTGATTACAAGTGTGATGGATAGAGAGTCCTATGTCTTACACTACAAGTTGCTGGAATTCTATCTTCGGATGGGAATGAGATTGAAAAGATTTATCGGGTGCTTGCTTTCGATGAAGCTCCATGTCTCGCGAAATATATTGACTTTAACACTAAAATGAGGGCAAACGGGAAGACAGATTTTGAAAAGAATTTCTATAAGCTGATGAATAATGCAATGTTCGGTAAGACAATAGAGGATGTTCGAAAGTACAGAGACTTTAAATTTGTTTCGGACTGGAACGGCACGGATAGTGGACGTAAAAAGATTCAGAAGTATAATCCAAAGATGAAACATATAACTTTCATAACTTCCGAAGAGGATGGTGATTCCTGCGACAGTGCCCTACTGGAACTGAAAACGGATGAGCATAGATATGTAAAACCAGTTTTCATCGGCGCCGCAGTACTGGAACTTTCTAAGCTGCTTATGTATGAGACGCATTACAATTACTTTCGGGCCCAGTTCCCTGGAATACGATTAGCCTACATGGATACTGACAGTTTTGTTTACAGTGTGCCGATCCCGAACACCTCCCCGGACGGCTCACGCGTCAGCACTTTCAATGATATAGTTCGAGAAGATGTTGAAAAGAATGGTGAGAAGTCTATATATGATACTAGTGGGATGAGTGGGGCCCCCAACTTTCCGAAGATTAATAAAAAAGTGATAGGTAAATTTAAAGATGAGTTGAATGGTGAACCTATTCTTGATTTTGTCGGCATACGCTCGAAAGTGTATGCTTTTCGAACTCCAACTTCGGAGACGAAAAAAAATAAGGGTGAAAGATGTTTGTGTTAGAAAACATTTGAACTTTGAAGATTATAAAGATCTGTTTGAAACTGGGAAGGAGCCCGAGCCGGCACAATTTGTACAGTTTGTACGGAAAAAGGCTGGAGAAATCCGTAGTGAAAAGCGCAGTAAAATCATGATGGCGCCAAATGATATCAAGCGTGTGCAGCTATACAATCCAGACACGGGCGAATGGTTGGCAGAAACATGGCCGATAGGACGGACGACGGGTCATGGTTTAATATTGTAAAGACTTTAATCTACTATTTTCAATAGAGACCAGGGCATCACTGATAACATAAATGTGAGCAAATATATTTTCATCGTGAATGTTATCGCCAACCCTAGATGAGGTGTCTTTCTTCAGAATTTCAAGTTGAATTCCATCCTTTGTATTCATTACTTTTAAACCATTTCCATGAAATTCAATATCTTTAAAGCTACGCAGATCAATAAACAGACAGAATTTATTCTTCAAATAATCAACTTCATCTATGTCAATTTCACACCAATCTTTATCTTCAGCAAAATACCGTCGCGCCTCTCGCCAAAATTGTCTTGGTATCATCTTCTGAGCGTACACTTTATTTGCAATGCCTTCGATTGATACAGACACAGATTCAATGGAGGGGTTAAGGAAAAATTCAGTGTTCAGTTCTTCATTATACAGTTTTTTAGTGAAGAGTATTGCGATACCTCTAATGCTACGTCGTGGTACATTTATATTTTCATTGATAACTGTGTCCGATTCTTTGAATGGGATTGTTCTAAAATAATGTATATGCTCGTAAAGGTAACTTTTCCACCGTTGTAATAACCAGCAGTTGACCTCGCGAGTTCGGGATCAGAAATTGTTTCGTATTCCATTTGAATGTTTTTAATTTATAATTGGCTGGAAAAATAGCAATATTATACATGATAATTAATTGGAAGATGGGTGCCAACGTAATTTCCCATTCAATATGACTCCCTAACGCTTTTGGATATGCAACTCCATGACCTGTTATTAGGGGATGAGTGAGACGAATAGCATATTTTGTTTTATATGTGTCGAAAAGTAAATTATCACCCACGACGGTGTCATCTGCATCTTTCGCACCGCTTCTTAATTTTCTTAGATTTTCGTTCTGAATTCCGTACAGTGTCATGTTCGATCTCTCCTTTTTATGTTTGAAGAGATCACGATAGCATTCAATAAGGTTATATTTATTCAAATCGAAAAGTGTCTGACCCTCAAATGTGAGTTTCATACGCTCCACCAAATTTTTTGCAACATTTTGTACTACTCGGTTATTTTCATATCCCATTACTTCAAGATCAAAAACCAGGTTGAAAGTATCTGGAACTAGGACTACTCCGCTTTCTAACTTCGGACATCGTATGATAAGTGTCTGGCCTGGATCTGCCTCACTTGGATTATGAGCAATCACGTGATGAGTTCTTTCTGACTTTGTTCCATTCGGTATTCGGTTGGTGAAAGTCGGTGATAATGTTCTATCGTACCCCATTTTTCGTGTAATGTATATAGTAGAAGAAAAAAAAGAAAATTAATCACATCTTACATTTCACTTCGTGTATATAATAACTTAGAAGAAAAAATCACATCTTTACGTAAATATTTCCGTCTGCCTGAAAGATAAATCGATTGCCTGTGTCGCGAATCAATCGAAGAACCCAATATTCTTGGAGATGATGAGCCTCTTGGTCATCCTCAGTATCCTGGAATACAGCTATGAATTCTAGTCGCTTAAAGAAGTTAGTCTTTTGACATTCCTTCACGAAAGCTAATATGTTATGATACAGATTATCATCTTTGAGTCGGACACCTGGATTTGCTCGAAGTATATGGCGATTTACCCGCCGAAGTTTGCACCATTCCAATTCGACAGAGAAACCAAACAGGTCTTTATTTTTAGAAAGAAACTTTGCAATATTCTTTTCACCAAACATGTCGATGCCATATTAATACATAATTTTATTTATAATGACTAATGTTAATCCAGTTAAAAATATCCATAGCTGTTCTCCAACAAATCCGACCACCGATCCTGCTGTTTTTAATAGAAAACTGACGAGGGAACCGATTAGACCGGGTATTGCAGCAGCACTTTTTGTGGCCAATGTCTTTAACCATTCGCCAAATTGCTTTACAATTTCTTTCGCTTTTGTGTATACTTTGGGCGGACCTGAACCCCTGTGTTTGCTCCTCCTCCCCCTCCTCTCTCCCTCCTTTAGTTACAGCAAGGGCAATTGTTGATATTGTCATTCCAAGGGCAGTCAGTATTGCAGCGATTGTTATACCATTTCGTTTAAATAACTCTGTCAGCTTCAGCCTGAGTGACAATTCTGGATCAGAAATTACATCACGAAGAGACCTAGTCGTAGCCAGACTTTCAAGTGCCTCACTGATCTTACCATGTTCGTATTCAATTCGATCAACAATTTTAGCTTCTCTTGTTATGAGTTCAGCTAGTAGTTTTTCAGCTTTTTCTTTTGCTTGGGTGTGTTCTACAGGAATTTCCTCTAACTGTTTTTCAACTTCTCTTTTCTCTAGCCTTATTTTAACTTTTTCATTGTTAAGCTCGCCAAGACGCATATTCGCAATCCTTAATTCATCATTAATAGCTCTATATTCTGGGTTTAGATTGTTCCATTGTTCGATTTTATTTTCAAAAGCTTGTATTTTATCTGCATTACCAGAAGCATCTTGTCGTAATAATGTCAGTTCATCTTTGTATACACCCATGTCTTCTGGCGTCATCTTCTCAACCGGTATTTTATCGGTTATCACATCTTCAGAATGCAATGTACGACTCACATTTTCGGGCTCACTATATTTATATACTTTGTTTACAAATTCAGAACCTCCTACCTTCTTTTTAATGTGGATTTCTCTAAAAATCTACTTCCTTTATCTGTTGTAACTCTGATTTTTTTATAATACAGATCATTACCAATAATCTCAGCATTTAAAATCAATTCGGTTCGTGCATCCTTATTAGTAATCCTATATTTGTCTAAGAGTCCTTCAGCCATATCTTTTGTAAGTTCTCTTCTCTGTTTAATTAAAATATCCTCCTGTGGGCTAGCAAGGAAAGGATCGACTTCTGCAAGGGCATTATCATCGTCTATAAAGAATGTTTCAGCAGTAGCGTCATCATCGTCATTTAAATTTGCATCATCGAAATCCTGGAGTGGTATATCTTCTCCTCCTTCTGCCATATTGTCTTTCTATATTACTACAATTTTTTTTATCATCCCTTACATATACAGTAAAAATGCACATCTCAGTTGTTGAAAGCGTTGAACAATTGGCTGATTACATAGAAAGAACAAGTGCTGCATATCGACGAAGTTATAATTAATGGGTCGAATTGATATGGCTCTCAATATTACTAAGGGAATTCTTGTAAGCTCTGCTGTCATAGCAGCAATTCCAACAGTTCCGGTACTGTTAGCCTTAACTCCTATACCAGGTGTTGTTATTGATGTGATACAAGGGAAAACTGGTGTAGCAAAGAGACGAGAGAAATATAAACATTATTATGTTCAATATAAACAGCTCCTTACACAAATACAAGAAAAAGGTGCAACAACAGAGGCTCCGGGGTCAGAACTTATTCAGACATATTCAACAGGCATTAGAAATACAAAAACAAGAAGGATTTAGTCCCCCTCTGGAGCGATATCTACGATATTATGGATTGAATGGATATGAAAGTTAGTTAACTAGAGTCGTTCAGAAAAAATTCCACAGAAAATTTTCTGAAAACTGTAGAGTTTCAGACCTCTGAAACCACGTGACAAGTTGCTAAGTAACTGAAGTCCGGTATTGCGAAAGTCCCTACTGGAAAGTCCTGGAAAGACTCTTCTGGAAAGAGGGTTGCGCAACATCCCTATGGTTCCGGTAGGGACTAAAATCTCGTTCCGATAGGCGTAGGAAAAACACATATAAAACAAGTATATACTTACCTCCAGAAGACGAGAATCAGCACTGGAATCCTTAAGGAGCTGTACAGAGCTGCAGCACAATCGGAATCTATCTAACAAATGATCCGATAATGTTGTTCCGACAGATGTACTGTTAGTGAGTCATAGCTAGTGTATTGCGCAAGTTCCATTTGGAATGTGAATGACTCAGCAGGGAATTTCCCTGCTTAGATCAGGACAATGCACTGCGCGTGAGTTCATATATAGGTCAGGGTCATACTTTAGTTACATGGATGGTTAATTTTTCCTTCGCTTCATGTAGATAAATGAATAAATGGGGTGTAAAATTCTTATTAATCATAGTTGACCACCTTTTCTTTACTACTGCTGGCCACTGGATACATTCATTCGACTACTGTACAGGTGCCCATGAGCTGCGGTATTTCCGATCGCGTCAGAGCGATTTGACTCGATAGCGAGATTGGTTCATCTCTGTCGGAGTTGTTCAAAAAGAAACACTTGCCATAGATTACCGTTCAGACTGAAACATAATGAAAGGTCAGAAGATCGCCGGGATGTCGTTGTTCTCAATACGTTTTTCTGTTGGTTTTCTTTTTACTTCCATGCTCTATAGAAGATATTGATATTATGTTTTTTGTGGTATGGATGGAATCTTTGTCGACTTTTCTTATTCAACCGAGGCACAAAATTAACTTTTTTGACTTTCATATTCACCTAGGATTCATGTAATTTGCAGACTAACAGACTCTTATGTTCTTCCTCGATTGTCTGTACTTGACTTTACTATCCTGACATCGATGTTGAAACGTATATCATTCACTGAAATAGTTTTCGGACAAACCCAAGAAATTTGATAACTACTAACAAATACTCGGCAAAATATACAGATACTAGGAATAATAACTAGGGTCATTTTTACCGTATTTGGCTAGTAAGTGGGTTAGCTTGGTGGAAGTATAACTATCGGAGGTCCCATTTTTACCCTGCTATAGTATTCGAACAAGGGGATATTTACGCTGTTCCGAGAGCCTGAAGATTTTTTGTATAATACAAAACAAATTCAACCTATTTGATAGTGTTCAACACTTTTTGACTTTGGATTTAAAGTCTTTTGAGTCAACTCTCCATTGGGTTCAGCACATGTACCAGTCATGTGATGACTGAACTGTAATTGCAAGGTTGTCCGGAAGTTGTTCAGAAAAAAAGGCATTTTGTATTTAGATCCCACAGCTGGGGATTTTTCAAGATACACAACCCAATATATTCCGACACCTTTGAAATGGGGATAACGGTAAACTTTCCTGAGTCAGGCTGTGGTGAATATTTTGTAAACGTCTTTAAAATATGTTCCGTGATGAGTGTGAATTAATTCTTTGTTCGTAAAAATCATCACAAATGGTCCCATGACCGTGATAAAATAGACATAGATGCAAAATCAATGAGAGGAAGATACTAAGAAATTCACAACGCAATATTTGCTGTCGTAATTCTCGGCAGGAATAACCTCATGTGTTTACACACGTGAGCTAATGTCATAGCGATATCTGTCTGTGTGTGTAAGTGTGTGTGTGTGTCAGTCAGTCTGTTTACACGATAACTCAAAAACGCCTGAACAGATTCAAGTCAGATTTGGTAGACAGGTACCATATGATACTTGCAAGAACTGGTTAAATTTTGCTTAGTATGGGTTGCATATTAATAAAGTTATGCAATATCATTTTTTCATATAATGGTTTCCCTACGGAGACAGTAATAACAGTGTCGACATATATCAAGAAATACTGCACAGAAATTCATGAATCTTTTCACAGATGACAATCTCAGAACATTATGATGATACTGCGAGTGTCATATCAATTATCTGCTCATTTGAATATTTAATGAATTTTTGTAATTAGTGAAATAACTCTGAAATTCCTGCACCAACTTTGATGATACATGCAACAAATGTTGATATGATATATATATATATATAAATATATATATATATATATATATATATATATATATATATATATATATATATATATATATATATATATATATATATATAATTGTATTTAGAAGCATTGGGAAGTGTCATGTTAATAAATAGCTCATTTGCATGTTATGAAGTTTTGTAATTAGTCATATAACTCCGAAATGTCTGCACCAAATTTGATGAAATTTGCTGCAGATACTGATCCGACAGATATCTAAACGCATTTAAGAGTGTGAAGCTAACTTAGGGTTCATTTGCATATTTAATGAACTTTGTAATTAGGTATATAACTCTGAAATTACGACACCCGATTCGGTGAAAGACGCTACAGATATTGGTCTGATAAACGTATAATTATACTGCGAAGCATGGGGCAGTGCCAAATAAATAAATAGCTTATTTGCATATTTTATATAGTTTTGTAATTAGTCATGTTACTACGAAATAAATGCACCAAATTTGATTAAATCTGCTGCAGATACTGATTTGACGGATATCTAACTGTGGTGTAAAGCATTTAGTAGTGTGAAGTTAATTAAGGGTTCATCGATATAGTTAATGAACTTTGTAATTAGGTATATAACTCTAAAACTACGGCATCAAATTTGGTGAAACCTGCTACAGATATTGAACTGATAAATATCTAATTGTGCTATGAAACATTGAGCAGTGTCAAGTTAATTAAGGGTTCATTTGCATATTTAATGATCTGTGTAATTAATGATATTAGTCGAAAATTACAGCATTATATTTGATGAAACGTGCTACATATATTGATCTGATAGACATCTGATTGTCCCATGAAGCATTGAGCAGTGTCAGGTTAATAAACAGCTCATTTGTATATTAAATTAAGTTCTGTAATTAGTGATCTTATTCAGGGTACTGTCCGAAAATTGATGAAACCTGCTACATATAATGATATAACACATATGATTGTTCTGTGAAGCGTAAGTGAACCTTTTGTAAAACACGTGAGCACATTCAGTTCACATCTGGTTACACATTGTGTATAAGAAGAGCGAGCAGGTGTTCGGCGGTTGCTTCTAGCATTATCGTCTTGATCGCAGCTATTTGGCGAGAAGACAGCGGGCTCTTATAATCTCGCAAAATTATTGATATTATGTCTTCGCGTTGAAAATTTTCGATCGGAGGTTACAGCCAAAATTAGTAGCCTTGAAGTATTAGGAATTGTGTTCATCACTAGTCGTAGAACTACCTTGCTATCAATATTACGCTGTGTACCGATGTACGCCCCTGAAAGTTATAGAGGAGACCTTTGTACAGCTGTGGCATTGCTACTAACATGTTGGTCGCAATTTTCTATTTTGTACACGCCCAGAAATTTAAGCGCCAGAAATTTTCGCCCTTGCCTATAATAAAGGGATCTCGCACACTAATGATCATTCCACTGCTTTTAGCGTTTGTTGGTTTGTTGAATCGCCCCATGGCCCCAATAAAATCTTTTCCATACCATTTACAGTTTTAATTCTTTTTTTTCCGGTAAAGTTAGTATATCGTCCGTTTGTAAAATTTTTCATTTATTTTCATCATTTTATGAGTATTTTATTGATATTATTTCATCAGTTTCGTTCAATTTGTAGTAGTTTAGGTTTTACAATTTTTTAAATTTTGGTAGTTCAGTTTTACGTTTTATTTTTGATTATTTTTCACAATATTTTGATTTTGTTTCTTCTCTTGACACCAAATTGTTTAGATTTAGTCTGTTTTTATGGCACATTGTGTGAGCAATTCGTTGTCAGTGAGTTCGTTAGACCAATTTCACTATGCATTCAAGACATAGAGAAAATTATGTTAGACCTAAGGCTTCCAAAACACCCAAGGGAATCCATGAACGGAAACACGGCCGACCACTATACAATAGGCGCCCTGCACATTGTCGGGTTTTCGCGGGCACGGGGTTTTGAATGAGACTTCCGACGTGTTTGGACTTAGTTGACCGCCAACACGTTGTTGTGACGTCTGAATTTGGCGAATCACGACGCAAAGTGGGTCGATTTGGCCAGAAATTCCCTCGTTGTGTAAAGGTTAGTACATGTCACATCATGAGTATTAATTTGATCGTCAACATTCGACATGATGACCAACAGTTAGTTCCAAAGACGCTATTCAGTGTTTGTCCTGATATTACGTTCGGCGATTTGTTCAACAAGATCGTGACAGCAGATGGACGGTGCATCCGATTGAATGTAAATTGCATCGAAAGTATAAAAAATTACGGCAATGACAAAACACATGGTTGAATCGATGTTAAAGTACAATCTGAATGATGACTATATAACTTCACTCCGATCACAGTACAGTGTTGTTAGACCATTGTGTAAAATGTGTACAGACAGTAGTAAAGAGGCCAAAACATGGGGCCAAAGTAAAATGAAAAAACTCAGATGCTAGGTCCCACCAGGACAATATTAAAGGACAATACTGAATTGTTGGATTTGAGTGATTTGCTGTACATTTCAGTTTTATTCTGAGAGATTGTTGAAATACTCAGAATATGTTGTGCAAACACTAACTGTGAATGTAATGGCCTATGTTATTGTTGGAAAATATAGTATTGAATTCAGTTACCAGTATCAGTGTTTCTTGTCTTAGATATTTCTGGTAAAAAGGAAAACAATTATCTTGCCTTGTCTGCATCTGTGCGAAAATGCCAGAGAACCGCGTTTACCTTCGGGAAATGACTAGTTTTAGGCGGGTGTGGCTTGCTTACTTTTTGCTCATTTGCATAATTAATGATTTTAGAGAAAACGGATATACATTGAGAATGGCTGAATACAATCTGATGAGATTTGCTACAAATGTTTATCACAGCAAAATGTATCAGCCATGAAAACAATTATCTTGCCTTGTCTGCATCTGTGCGAAAATGCCAGAGAACCGCGTTTACCTTCGGCCTAAAAAAAATTTAAAAAATTTCGCTCGCCGCTCCTGGAACTTGGTCCAAAAAGTCCGATGAACAAGATTTTTTTTTCTCTGGCCTAAAAAATCAACCATAAATGTGATACTTGTCAACCATAAATGTAATAAATCTATCGGTCATTGCAATTGAAGAATTAGCCATGAAACGTATGTAATAACGAAAGCAACTACACACACTGTTAATATCTTAATTGTTTGCATTATGTGTGTTCGTGTATTTTGATTATTACATTTATGGAGGTTACAGTGGCTGTTATAGGTCTAAATGCCAAACGGGCTTTCCACTGTTGTTTGTTGCGAGCTATTTTCAAATACGGAGTTACAGACACTGGTGAAGTACATTGACTGTGTTCAAAACCGCCACCTCAGTGTTTGGCCCTCGTTTTATTTTGCTCACGCGTGTATGTCGCAGCAATGTCTGTTTGCCTGTCTGTCTGTCTGTCTGTCTGTGTGCTCGATATCTCAACAAAGTCTCATCAGATCAGAATCAAATCTAGTACATAGATTCAGTTTGCAAATGACAAGAACTGATTAGTTTTAGGCGGGTGTGGCTTGCTTACTTTTTGCTCATTTGCATAATTAATGATTTTAGAGAAAACGGATATACATTGAGAATGGCTGAATACAATCTGATGAGATTTGCTACAAATGTTTATCACAGCAAAATGTATCAGCCATGAAAGATATTAAGGGTCGACATGAAAGATAATTGCTAATTTGCATACTTCATGAACTTTCCTTATTTAAGGATATATATATATATATATATATATATATATATATATATATATATATATATATATATATCTGAATTGGTTTGATCGAAATTGGCGAAACTTGGTATGTATATTAACGATACTATGATATTAACATTATTGAAAATTAAGCATTTTTACTTCAACCAACTCGCAATTAGCATATATCAAAAAATTTTGAAATTGGGGATTTATATTTGAATTGAGTATACCAAAATAAATGAAACTTGCTACGTACATTAAAGATACTTATATATAATCCCATGGTATTTTTCTCTGTTTGACGTCATCGTATACGAGTGTTTTTCGCGGAGCCGTACAACTTCGAGCCGAAGGCGAGAAGTTGTGCGGCTCCGCGAAAAACTCGAGCATACGATGACGTCAAACAGAGAAAAATACCATGGGATAATATATTTATCACATGAACAGTCTTCTTATTTTTCTTGTGACGTAGATGGATCAAAATTATCGTAACAAATTGCATGAATTTCGTCGCGATTTGTGTTTTACTTACGCAGAATACTTTCATTTAAAGAGTAAAGCGGTCCGTAACCCAGGAGATAGTTTCATTCATAAATCCCATCAAGCTGAAATTGGATACATCGCATGATATCTCCACCAACCAAACGTACGGATATGTTCACGTGAACGTGTCAATCATTGTCTCGCGCTGTACCGATGCCAAGGCAAGTCGGCTATCGGTGGACATAACTTTCATCGTGCTAGCGACGGATAGCCAAGTATTCAAAGTTATTTAGAATATTTACAAATGGATTTATGAAGTAAAATGCAACGACACGATCGAAACAGTAATTCTCATTCTCAGAGATTCCGTGGCTTTTCAAAACATCACACAAGTTTACGACCGTGGCCGGCGAGCGCGAAAGATTCCGTTCGATGACACACAGAGTGTACCTCATTGCATGTTTATACCCACAACGCTGCCGTCACCGGTCACTGCCATGCCGGTGTCAACTCGTTTATCCCGATCTCGGTCGTCAATGTTTTCGTCTTAAGGACTTTGATGTTTGCAGTGACATATATCTCACCCGTAGATACATCCTAATTTTACTTGACGGAAACTCTGTTTTGAGTGCTGTCTGAGTCAACTTTCGAAGTATATCTGATTCCACAGCGCTGCACTGCATATACAGCTCAACAGCTGATGCCTTCGCTACAGCCTTACGCCGCTACAGGTTTGATTCCGAGCGAGAATTTACGGATTTTTTTTTGTATGTTGAAGGAAATTTATCGTTGTTAGTCGAATGACTTTATGCTAAAGCCTCCTATCTCGCTTTCCCGAAGATTATACTGTACTCATTTATTCAGTTGAACTTCCGTTGAGGTGTAGATTTCAGGTTTATCGCCAACCGGGATCGCCAGGTACGACGTCCACATTGAGCCTTACGACGCGACTCGACTGGCGCTGCGACGTTACTAAGCTAAGCCATGAAAATAAAACGATCGGCGGTATCCCCATTCGATTCTCGGGAACAGCTATAGTTTTAGCGACTCGAAATTTCGCTGGACATGCCTTCTATGTTTCCATTTGTGGATTTATCGGGTCACCTTTTTGTAAAAATGTCATGAGAGCACGGCATCGATCACGACAAATCGGTCTATGTTCACGTCGCGACCCGCTTGTGTGAACGGTACCATGCAAGAAAAAAGTTCCGGTTGATGACGTACAACAGGTGGAAATTCGGATTTCTTATCCGTCCTGTTCTACGTCACACAGGTGGGAATTCGGCCAATTCATGTGATAATATGATATAACATAATTGAAAGTCATTAAGCATTTTACTGCAGCCAATTCCTTATTTGCATATTTAATGATCTTTCCTACTTAGTCTGCATTGACTTGACCAAAGTTGATAAAATTTGCTATGAACATTGAAGATACTATGATATAACATTATTGAAAGTCATTAATTAGTTTTAATTCAGCCAATTCCTTATTTGCATATGTAATGAACGTTTCTAATTAGGGATATATATCTCCATTGACTCGACCAAAGTTGATGAATCTAGCTACATATATTTAAGATACTATAATACTACGTTATTGAAAGTCGTTAAGCATTTTTACCTCAGCCAATTTCTAATTTTTGATGACTTTTTAAATTACGGATAATAATCTGTATGATTAGACCACAGTTAACAAAACTTGCTTTGTACATTGAAGATACTATGATATAACATTATTGAAAGTCATTTAACGTTTTTATTTCAGCTAATTCCTAATTTGCATATTTAATGAGAACATTTCAGTCAATTCCTAATTTGCATATTTAATGAACTTTCCTAATTAGGTATATATACTTGGATTTACTTGATCAAAGTTGGCAAAACATGCTATGTACATTGATGATTATACCAGGATATAACAATATCGAAAGTCCTTTCGCATTTTCGTGTCAGCTAATTTATAATTTGTATATCTTATAAGCTTTCACAGTTTAGCATATATAACTTGAAGGACTTGACCAAAGTCAATTACAAGTGTTATATTAAGTGGTGATACAATAACAGTACTCGAAGAAATTAATTATTTTTATTTCAGCTAATTACATATTTGAACATTTAATGGCCCTTAGAATTGATCTGTGGTGAATGTTGTTCTTTATGTTGATCATAACGCTTTCAATAAAGTTGCAAACATGTGGCAAAGGTTCAAATTTGCACATAAATGAAATATACAATGAAACACGTGAGCATTTTTAGTTCATATCTGGTTGTGTATCTGTAATGGTAACTGGGTCTATGTACGTTCACACAAAGCCGTCAGGATTAAGATTTCCTGGGTAATATAGTCATAGTTATTTGCGCCTCCGACACCATTGTACACACTGTTTTACAAGTGCCACTTTTAGACCTTTTGATCGATTACCCTACCTTTGAGTGTCCTTGTGGTAGAATTATTGTTGTGTTCGCAAACTATTGCCTCTCGCTTGAAAAAGTACTTTCATCATCCGACGCCTGTTGTATCATCATTTTTATAGTCGATGAGGAAATCAAACCAACATTTTCCGACCACAAATATTTTCGCAATAGTGAGAATAAAAAATGATTTTTGCCTATGACACCTTAATGTTTTGAGTACAAGTACTGCGTCAGATTGAAAATGTGTTGTCCAATTCTTTATTTATCATAATAACTTATGCAAACGTAATTAGTAACAAGGATATAGCAAGTGTCTAACATTTGTATAAGAGTGAAGCGGAAGGAAAGGATGTTTAACACTTGCAAGAAATTCAAAGCTGGTAGTTTCAGCATTACTTTCGCCTATCTGATTGAATGTACATAAATGGCCACACCTGCTCCACTAAAATGAAACGCCAACTGTATTTATCCCTTGTCCGCAGTATTCTCGATTATTTATCCCAGTCATTGGCCGTCACGACTAAACAATCATTGCTACATCTTGAAGTTGTACAAAAGAAGGACCACAAAATATGTTCATGAATATCCCTAAGAGATATGAACTAAAAAAGAGTATGATTAAATTGAATTTGCTCCCGTTGAGCTACAGGAGAGGATTAAATGACTGTGTATTTTTGGCTAAATGGTTATTAATATGTATAATTTAAATTTAAGCCAGTTTGTCACATTCAAATCCCCTGATAATACTTCCATGTAGATGCCGCTTTTTAAAACTTGACATTTTCGTCATTTGTTTTTTTAATAGCAAATTTTACTCATGCAGTGTAATGCCCTTTCATGGCAAAATTTTAGCAAATGTTAGGTCATAGAAGTCTAAATTATCAAAACATTACACAGGTCTAATACATTTTGTCCTTACAACATTTGTACTTTGGTGGGAAAGTGACACTTTAAAATTTATCGTATTTGTCAAGTTCTCTGTATTTTTGATATTTTTTGTCGTACAGGTTTTTTTATAGTGACATTGTTATACATTTTAATGTATCGTTACACATTTGTCTTTTCTATTTTCCGTTTGTATGCGTAATTTGTAAAATTTGATCTTTTGTTGAGGATCGCTTTCTATAGATGCTATTCACCTGTGCGACTCATCCTGACATCATGTCAAAGGTGAATAAATAAATAAATAAATAAATAAATAAATAAATAAATAAATAAATCAATACATAAATTAAATAAATAAATAAATAAATAAATAAATAAATAAATAAATGAATAAATAATATTTTTCATCATAAGATAACGATGCTGATAAGGCAATGTATTCTGTATTATAAAAACTCTGGAAAGGCATTTCAGGTGACCAATGGGAGAACTGTGCAAGTGATGAATATCAATGCGACAACGATGAATGTATTCCTTCAATCTATAAATGTGATGGAGTAAATGACTGTGAAGACACTTCTGATGAATTGCATTGTGGTAAGTAGATAATAGGTAGAAATATACATATATGTATCCGTGTATGTAACATTTATTTACGTCTCCCTGTCTGTCTGTTTGTACGTGTATGTATGTATGTATGTATGTATGTATGTATGTATGTATGTATGTATGTATGTATGTATGTATGTATGTATGTATGTATGTATGTATGTATGTATGTATGTATGTATGTATGTATGTATGTATGTATGTATGTATGTCTGTCTGTCTGTCTGTCTGTCTGTCTGTCTGTCTGTCTGTCTGTCTGTCGTCTGTATGTATGTATGTATGTATGTATGTATGTATGTATGTATGTATGTATGTATGTATGTATGTATGTATGTATGTATGTATGTATGTATGTATGACGATACAACACACGGCTTATAATTCAGTAAAAAAATGCTGCCCTAAAGTGAATGGTTATGTATGACATTTGATAGGATATGTGCATATTTGTGTATATGTCTATCGGTTTCGGTAAATTGTTTGTTTAGATGTTTGTAGTAAGATTTTAGTTTGTGCAGGTTCCAATCTCGGCAAGTCAGTTTGTGTATGCATCTGCACGTAATGTGATAATCTTGAATATCAAAACTCTCACTTGGGTTTGCTAGTTTTCACATACTGGTTTTTGGTTTTTTTAGAGATTACCTCCACCACCGCTTCTGAAAGTGCAAGTTTGTCTTACAAATTCGAAGGTGAGAAACGGCATTTACCAGAAAAAAACGTGGAACGTATCTCTACCACCGCTTTCCAAAGTTCAATGTTGTCATACAAATTCGAAGGTAAGAAAAAGCCTTAGCAGAAAACCATTTGATTGGTATTAGATTCTACAACCATTATCGGCTTTGGACCGCCAAATGCATAGCTGGTTGGAAACAAGTTTAATCTTTGCAGGCAACAACTATGGAATCAAAGTAAAAATCGTGATAAATTACACGCCATTCAACTGTGGTACTCGGATCTGAATACTGACATAGTTACTTCAAAAGAGAAATCACATGAAATACTGAAGCTGTTTCTGGGCTCCAACCAGCTTTGCGTGTAGATTCAACTAACTTGTTTCAGGTTGATTGTTTGACAGCAACGTCTGGCCAAGCTGAAGTTAACAGTTACAAAAGAGTTGTTTTGTTGACTTCTATTAGACCTCCGGGAGGTGAAAACTGCAAAGTGCGGGAAGCTTAAACGACGTTCAGATCAATCGCTTGGCTGTCCAAAACTTATAAGGGTTGTATTTCTTTAACATAATGCTAACATTACAAAATTGATACAAATAAGTTAAGATTTGACTGAAGCGACATGTTGATATTATATAATTTTATTCATACGAACTATTGTAATAAGTAGCATACCAAAACGTGAATTTAACTTGCAAAGCATGTTGGCCATGATAATGATTCTGCGTGGCAGAATTTTTGCAGACAAAACTAGCTAATGTTTAACCAATTTCTATTGCATACTGTATCATTTATTGGAGGTGTTAAGAGTAATATTATGATAACAGCAATATACTCTAAGGAATGGTTGAATCGGTTTGCAAATAATGGTAAATTACGTAAAAGGTTTGTTAATTTTATTAAGCGGAAGATACCATTTGCTTCGAACACTGAAACGAGAGTTGGCAGAGCTTGTCTGGTTCGATGGTTTAACTTAGAAGACAATTTATCAAAGTTAAACACTGGTTTAACAATACTCTTTATAAAATTTGCATTTTTTCTTATACTTAAGGAACCATTAAGGCCACGACCTCTTTACCAAGCTTGGCACCGTATATATCATCTGGTTCGGCTCTATTCCTCCCTCCTGGAAACTCTCTTGTTATCGAGTCACCAAATTACCCAAATCCGTACGATAATTACCTTGAACGTACATGGGTAATATCCACAGACGAGCAGTACCATTTCAACGCTTCATTCAATTCGTTTGACACCGAAGAAAGATTCGACTATGTTTACGTAGGGGAGGGATTCAATCCTGGAGATAAAGTATTACTCAACCGACATTCTGGGTCATACCTACCAGATGATTTCGTATGTATGCAAGCGAGTATGTGGATCACGTTTCTATCTGACTGTTCGCTGACAGGGAGCGGATTTCAACTAACTATAACATCTGTTCGGAATTAGTGTAAATACGTCATGTAAAACCTTATCACGGTACGCATATTGTGGCATCTTTGTACCATTTTGCATTAGAAGGAAACTGTAATATCAAATAATGAATGTATTGATCAATGTGATCTGCTACATTTCCATCAAATTTTTACAAACATTTTGATTTTAATTTCAAACGTCATTCATGCGAAGTGCAAGCATTGATACTGTTTGCTTTGGAATCATTGGCTCTAAGAGCTAAAAAGACAAATTTAAATGTCTGTTGCTATATCTTCAATTCAAAATGCAGATCTCGGCACAACTAGGCAGCAGTGTCACTTTTGATCTTTAAAACTCTTTTGCATCAATAATGACACTGCCACATCATCAACTACATTTATTTATATTTTACTTATGCCATTTTAAGGGGCTCAATAAAACAAGGCTTGGGCCTTTATTGTTTTCACATCAGTTTAGCTTTCTGCCTCATCAACTTCCTTCCACCAACCATTTTTCTATATGTATTAGATGACCTTCGATGACCGTTGACATGCTTTAATTTGACCTGGCTGCCTACTTGAATTCAAAATTTGTATTCCATCTAATTCGAATGAAATCTGACCAATATCAAATAAGAGCAATTTTACGGGCCACAGTACAGAGATGACAAATACTACATTTCAAGATCACTGTCTTTGTCCTCATTAAGACTATTGTTAAGTGATTAAATATGTATTTTTCAATGCCTGATTAAAAACGAAAAATCAATGCATCTGACCGAGTGCAACATGTTTGGTTGACGTTGATGACCTTTGACCTACTTTTACGCATCTCAGCAACTACAGGGTTAAAGGTCCCGTTTCTGTTTGATATTATTAAGCATACTAGTAGGACTAATTTTATTTACAAACGTTTCCCATGACCTAACATGACCTTTGACCTACTTTAGCATATTTTAGCTGCTACATGGGCCAGAGGTTTGGTTTCTGTTGACTATTGGCAAGATACGAACATTTCTGTCCAAACATTTTGGTGCCCTTGGATTACCTTTGGCCTTTAATCTGTCACAGCAGCTGCAGTGAATAAATTGGCTTGAGATGTCTTTCCTACTCGATATAGTAACGGACCAATGTTTGTTTCCAAACTTCTTCGGTGACCTTGGGATGCAGTTTGGCCTATTTCAACGTATCTCAGCCTCTCAGCAACTATAGGGTCTAGATATTTCATTTCTGCTGGATACTGGTATTGTGGAACCAGATTTCTTTCTTTTTTTGATGGCCTTTGACGACCTTTGACCAAGTTCAATGTATCTAAGCAATATACGGCCTACAGTTTCCGTTTCCCTGGGATATTGGTCAAATGAGATTAAATTTTTCCAATTTTATTTCGAATTACATCAGCTTACCTTTGACCTTATTTTTCACACTAAGATAGCTTGGACTCCGACTTGAAACTATATTTCGTATTTCTACTAATATAAATTTTCTATTTTAACACAATGTTCAATCATTACTAACTAATTTTTGATTGGACTGTAGGATAGCTTGTTAAAATGCCAATAAAATATTTTTTTTACAAGTAAACAGTCTTATTAATGGAAATGTCGATCGGGTGTTCACTGTACTATGTATTCACTAGATGTAATGATTACAGTGGAAAACAAAACCTGTTTTTACAATTTTATAGTAGATGGTGTGCTTGAATGAGCAACGTGGAAACCTCTTTTTTACATACATACCAAGAGGTGAGCGTATTGCATTGAAGTTTTAGAAGTTATCCTATCAGAAATGAAACGGTCGTCGATGAACGTGATGTTTTGCTATCATCACATAAACTACTTTCGAAAACAATGATAACATTAACTTTCTCGCCTTTTTTTCATTTACGTATGTCAAACGTCTGAATATACAAAGATATCTAAGGGTTCTGCCACTAGAGGGTGTACAATATAGGACGCTGAAATTTTGACCTGTGAAATCTTCGAAAATCTTTTGAATATGTATTAGAATTTGTCTTTCAAGACGTGCAGTAATATAACTGAGCAAACATACCGATATTAAGGTCGACAAGAAAGGTAAACCGTTTTTGCTGGACAGATCTTTTTTAGACAATGCACTGTACGTGAGTATAATATTACGGTCAAAGGCCTTGTAATGATAATGATCTTTGGCTCTCATTTTTTTTTATCCTTTACACTGCATATTTTCTGTATTTTGGGGATCACTTATTTACAAATCCCTTCTTTCATAAAGACGCTGTCTCTGCGATTTGCGGCAAGGAATGCTTGATTTTCAGGACACTTCAAGACATTTTATGTCATTTCAGATGTATTAATCAAAACTCGAATGAACCTCTCCCGAAAACATTAAATTATTGCCTACTAGTTTACACACTCCCCGGCTTTATATGAACAATGCCTGGCTTGAGGAATGAATCAGTATTGCTATTTTTATCATGACACATCTATACTATATAGCCATAATCCGACGATTAGTTACAGTAACATTGAAATAATAGTTTGATAGTCAGCGGACACCCAATGCACCTCATTCCTTATTTTAAGCTGTTGAAGTTTGACTTTAATGTTTATTGTGGGTCTAGCACTTGGCGGTAAGATTGGTGAATCGCTACTCAGGTCAGCCTCAATGACATTCCCGTACTCCTTCCGAGCCGAAAATGAACAATGTTCACTGCCTAGCGCAACAGAAGTAAACTATTAAACACAATATGTGTGTCACATAAGGCGACGTAGGGAAAATGGCGTTTGAAAATAGAAAACAAAATATTAGAAGATGTGGCAATAGTTGTATTCCACGCGATGTAAGTGCTATATTCCAGTCTTAAACGTGAATCATAATGTACAAAACGTAATATGAATCCCGGAAATTGAAATTTGTTCACAATGTTACCCGAATCATTAGCTTTTTGTTGAAGGACAGAACGATAACATTTTTTAAAATAGTTATAATGTTTCCTGTAATTTCAGTAATATCTTTGGTTGAAACCATTGGACAAAATAAAATTACCTTGTTTCATTTAATGTCAATTTCCTGATATATATTGTAACGCTATGAGTAGAAGGCCGTATTACACAAACATTCTCCTTTTCGTTCCAATTGCTCATTAAGGTAGAACATGCATTGGGGATAGATTGTCGGATTCTCATATTTCTGAGTTCTTTTCTGACCTTGGAAAAAAAAGAACTCTAACCTTCATTTTTCGGACAAACAAACACCCCCATAGGGTTTACACAGGAATAGCGGCCATTTTGAATTTCAAATATCGTAAAATGGTGGGTAATTTTTTGCGCTCGTTCCAAACTTTGTGACCCCGATTTTTATTGTTGATTTGGCAAGAGAATGGTTAAAAGTTTCATTCAGGAAAGTTTGAGCAAAAGTTTAAGTATTTCACTTTCGAGGCGCATACTACCTTAATGTCATTATTGATCTAAAATGGTGGAACTCTTTTTATTTGTAATCTGTGTTTTTGACACCGATGTGTTACGTGGACTCGCCACACTGCTCCTTCCAGCGTCCAGACACTATCAGACGTAGCATGTCTCTTGAGATAATTTTCTCTCTGCCTGTCAGCTCCTTCTCTGCACACGGCACACAGCCTCAGTCATTATTTGTCCTTGCTACGTTTCATTCATTCAGTTTTCATTGTTCGCTGTGTTCAGACTGCCGTCAATTTTCCTGCCATTTGTAATAAACTCTGTTAGTTTTATCACATTGCAGTTGTGGCGTGTTTCACAAATGGTGTTAGCCGTAAATCGTGTTAGGTTATGAAATAATTCAACATATTTTTCTGATGTGTGTTCAGGTTTTCAGTCATTTTAAAGATGTTAGCAGATGTTTGGATCTTTTAGGTTAAGCCGACTTTGGTTAATCCAAACCGATTAGATCCAAGATACCGCCGCGAGCGACGATCGTGAGCGAGTATGTACTTTGTGAATTACCGTTTAGATTTTACTAAATAGTGAAAAAAAATGCGCACGGTGATTACCAAAAAAACTCGACCCTAAAATTGCAAAATCTTGACAAACTTGACAAAACTAGATTGTAAAATGTTCATCAAGTAAAGCTTTAAATCTATGACATTGAAGGCGCAATAATAGCAAATTTGGTAAAACACCTATTTCTTTTATTCACATATTTTATCTTCTTGCTTTAACTTAGCTTATTGTAAGATGAGATTGTGAACACTTCATTCATTGCGTAAACTGGAAATGCATGCCTTATCATAATCGATTTTCACTGATTTTCGTGAAAAATGGCGACTTTTAATGTTTAACATTATTTGTATATCCTTACTCACAGTAATCTAAAACAGTGAAATTCGTTTCTGTCTCTTGTTAATTTTCCGTGATCAGGCTCGATGAACTGATCTACGCAAAAGTTGATAGTTTTATGAAATGAAAAGGATTTCGGAAACGTCCTTGTCGGTTTCATGACTCAACTACATGGTGGATATATTGCGCTTATGCCATGTTCAAAGATGTAGCTGCTAATTAGGTAAACCTCTATGCTAGTGGAAGGCAATTATTGATGTCAGAGGTGTTTGCTCGAGATGAAGGGAAATACAGCTATTATATCATACCTTTACATGCGTACACTCGTAATTAATGTAAATGTATAAAGTGCAATAAAGAAGAACTGTAACAGAAATGTTTGACGTGTACGTACACATTGACATAGGACGTTTGCGATGATTTAATCTGTTTTGTTAATTTCCCTCTTGAGCTCATCTAAACGCAATGTTAGTTTTATATGTATTTACCGCGAAGATCTCAATGTCACCTCCATTTTAAAGAACTGCCAGGAGTACCAGAGGACTTTACCGTGAGTGACGTTACTTCCAATAGTATGAAATTGGAGTGGGAACCACCAATAGTTGACAGCCAAGTTTCTGATGACGTGGATGGATATGTGCTCCATATAAATCCAGATGACAAGACGACTGAAACTTTGCGACTTTCATCCACAGAATACAACTTGGTTGGACTTGGTGAGAGTGAAAATACTTTCAGGGGAAATATTTTACGAACTATTGTGAGAGTGTGTACACAATGAGAAGATGATGCGAGAAGTAAAAGAGAAGAGAACGGTTTCTTGCTATGTGTGAGAATGCAAGAATTGCAATTTTAGTGTAAAGCCTTGTGAAATACAATTATCGAAATTACTGAGAATAAATCTGAGAGCATTGCATTTCCTCTTTTGCTATTAAACTGAGAAACCTACATTCGAGACTATATTATATTTCTCGAGGATTCAGAACGAGAACTTCTGATTTTTGGAAGGTTATGACGAGAATTCAATTTTACAATTACATTTCTCGCTAAATTCTCGCATTATCTTCCAATAGTAATTGTTGGTGCCCTTTAAACATTCTTACAAGTCATGTAGTGTATTTTCGTCTTGTGATTATACTCTACCCCTCTCCTACGTCATCATCATCCTACTCTTTCCCACAGAGTATGTACAATGTTATTAAACTTGAACTGCACCACTTCATTTGGTAATGCGTGTGCGAATCTTTATGTTTATGGAAACTGAGTATGTCTGGTATACCACGTGCATATAGCTACCCTGATAGCTGTCGACAAATAATCGAAATATATAGATTCAGGTAAATCTTGACCACAATGTTGATATTTTCACATGACTTCATTGTCAGTGTGTTTTCTTCGAAGAAATCGATTACACCACTCTACATATACCGTCACTTGTAGCCCCGGCTTCCAAGTATCACATCATCTTAGCGGCATACAACCAGTATGGAGAGGGAGATAGTGTGGCTCTACAGCAAATGACAGACTCACAAGGTATATATGATGTCTACATAGCGCATACCAGCACTGTTTACTCGTATCCCGCTGTATGCATTGGTAAAGTTGTCCACGGCCTTCCAACACAGAGAATTAGGGATATGCTAATCAAATATTTAAACATGGCCACAGTGTAATTTGGTTGATTTTTAGCGCCTCCAAATGAAAGATTTAAATTTTGTTCAAACTTTCCTTAAGCAAAAGATCAAAAATTGTCTTTCAAAATCAAGTGTAGAAATAGGAGCTAACGTTGCCAATCTGGTACAAAGAAGCAAAATTAGCTAAAATTTACAGATATTTGACATTTACAATGACCGACAACCCTGTGTTATTTCTATGGGGAAATAGAAAAAAAATTTAAATTACTGAGCAGGTGAAAATTTCAATAAGCTTCAAAATGAGTCCCTATGTTTCCTTTAGACACATTCTACTATAATGGATTCCATTACCATCAAAATTGACCAGAGCCACCGTTTCTACATTATTATTAGTGATTAGCAAACAAGGTTTACAGTCAACACACAACAAATTCCAAGACTGTTACTATTTAGAAATCTCAATCGGGTTTTTTGTAGCAGTACATGTACCAAATATCATAGAAATCCTTCGAGTTTTGGTTATTAAGTAGCGGGGGGGTCAGAGCATGTTAACCTACGTTCACGCACGGGGAGACAAGAATACTACATATTCTGATTGTGTTGACGAGGCATTAAGTGGCAAATTGGCATTGCCTTAGCATAAGGCTGCTCATGATTATAGATTTTTATTGAACATATCTGCACGCGCTGTTTACTGTTGTATGTTGTTACAGCTTGCAGTCTGACAGTTAATATAATTTGCAGTATTTATCGTAATATCGGCAGCTGACTATTAAATTACGTTTCAGTCGTTCTTGCATGTGTAATAACTTTAATCATTTACACGGAAGGGATATTTGTAATGTAAGGGAATTTTGAAAAGCTCTTGCCGCCCTCGTCCTTCCTCTTCAATTCTGTCGACGTTCTTAGTCTCTTGTACTTTGTCGTCCACTATCTTACAGCCCCAAGCGCTCCTACAATAAATAGAGTGACGTACACTTCACCCAGTTCGGCAGTGGTAACGTGGACTGAACCACAGCACCAGTACAACCTAGTAGATAGCTATACTATCTCATGGAGAGAGATAAGTGTACCAGATGTCTGGTTTGAAAGTTCAGTGATCGGATCTTCAGATTACTTCGACTTGGAAAACTTGGTGTTTCAAGCACGCTATGAAGTCACAATCAAAGCTATTACAAACAGTCAAGTCAATGATGGCATTACCTTCGCGGGCCCAGCATCTGATCCAGTCTATTACAAACACGGTACGGAATTCTCTCGCTAAAAAAGATATTTTGCGTTTACGGTATGGATTTCTCTTAAGGAGGTATTTTTCTCCAATGAAACAAGTGCACATCGAAACCAATCATGTCACCAAATACTTCAGAGCGACATAAAAGCTTTAGGTCGAATTAACTCAGACTAAACTTGTTCATTAACCTTGAACGTGTTAACTTACTTAATGACATCAATTCTACTTTCAATGTTTCAGTACTGCCACCCCCACTCGACTTTTCCTCGAGGGATGTGTCTATAAGTGGTATGCGACTGACATGGAAACTACCGTATAGTAATGGCTCTATTCCACGGGACATAGATGGATACAGGCTATACGTGTTCAAGGCCATCGACAGTCAGTATTTCATGACAAAGGATATAACTATACCTATTTCAACGAGGGGATACTACTTGAGTGGACTAGGTAAATAATAATCAGACAAAATTTCTGTGCATTTTTGAGAATTTTTTTTATGTGTCTGTAATTGATTTGAATGTGTTTCTTGTCTTCTGCGATCTTACTAAAACGACCAGTTATGGAACTACAAATTCAATGTCTTTGACTATCGAGGGACTGATGTAAAAATGGCAAAGGGAATGTAAAATTTAGAACTGTTAGTAATTGTAGTATGGTATTTACAGTAAACATACAGTATGGCATGACATGATATAGGCACAATGTTATTCAGTAATAGCCGAACGTATTGATGTAATTACTTCTAGACCAAGCTACAGTTTATAACGTGACTTTAGTACTCTATAACCTTTACGGAGAAGGCGACCCTGCAACACTTCAACAGATTACAGGTATAGTATGAAGTTTTGCATCTTTCTATATAGCCTGACAATATTTTCTATTTGAAAGAAGTGACATCAAGGAAAAGGTGGACATGATGGTTTATTTTATTATTCTTTTATTGTAACTACATGCAAAATGCCAATATCTACATGCAAAATGACGAACAATTGAAAACAAAATAATGATGTTCTTGGCATTCAATTTTTTGAACTTCAAACGTTTATACACGTTCCTATTTTGACTTCAAAATGTAACCCCCGAGTTGACAAAATATAACCAGGAGCAGGAAAGAAAAACCTTGAAATTTAGTGAAAATGCAAATACTCCTTCGTTTGCATCGGGCTTAAAGTATCATGAGATACAATAATCTAAGGCAGGGACGCCTATCGACCGTGTTACTAATTATTGGTTTCAAATTACAGAAATAAACGAACATTGTCTATAATTGTAACGTCATCGTTTTTGCACTTTTAAGCCAAAGGGAGGAAGGAATTCATATTGGAAGTGAAAAGAGTGACCGCCTATAGTATGTTGTTGGAGTGGAATCTAAATCCAAACCGATTTGATGGATTCATACTACATGTCTACAATGCGGATACTGTATTGAATGTCACTCTGCCAATTAACGCAAGAGAATATCAAGTAACCGATCTCGGTAAGGATAATCATTTGAAAAAATATATCTTAGTTATTGGTAAAATAATCACACTGTTTTTCATTTGATTCAGTTAATCATCTATCATCTGTGTCTATCATATCCGCCTAAATTATCTTTGAAATTTATCAAGCGATATATACTATCGTGTAATTCATGGTCATAAGATCTGGCTGCTATGTTGGTTCGATAGAAAGATGTTTCACATAGAATTCCTTTTCATGTAAGTTTGACAAAGCATTTTTGAGTGATTCTTTAAACCATTCAAGTAATTTCCTTACTATCATTAAAGTCATGGTCAAGCAACTTTACCAAACTACGGCTTCAAATTTGAACTTAAGGGTGATCAAGCCACTAAATATTTTACCAACAATTTTCATTATTTTTCTCCACCAGTAAGACTTGTATATGTGAGGATGATATTACAACAAAAAATCAATATGTCACCAGATTAATTCGGCAGCTAGAAGGATTTGAAATACACAAACTTTTATCCAATTCGAATGGCAGAAATTATGAATCTCCCATAAGCGTTGCCCCACCCGATATATTTACTTTCAGTTCCTTTCTTGTTTTTTTACATGTGAACCACATTGAATCATAAATGAAAAGTTTTAGCTATTTTTTGAAAATGTGCATAAGAATTAAATTATCACAGTGACTTCTCATGCCTATCAAAACAACAGTTTAAGCTGTTGCAAATTTTAATGCAATGACCACGCCCCATCCATACTTTGTAGAATTATTTAGATTTCAAATACAACAATTTTGTTCATTTTTATATAAATTATTGTTCAGATATTGCACAATTTATTCATGAAATAATAATATGGGGTCACCAGCCTATTTATAATGCTACATCGCTTAACATCACCCGCTCCCCATATGTGAAATGGGGAAAATCACAATTTGATGAGAAATATGTCCTTTTCAAATTATTTTGTTTGGATTTGTCAATGCCTTGTAAATATATCAACATTCAAACATCTATAACTTACAACTCGAAGATCATATAATGATCATTCAATCATCACTAACAACATCAGCTTTCATGCTAAAAGCTCTGACAATAAGTTGTATGAATATAGTTTCCCATCAAAACCACGGTGTAAATTTTACATTGAGCACGGTCCCATACAGTGGACGCGCGCGTCGTAGAGTGTACGTCATATTGTTTTTCAGCTGTGATGACATAGCAAGGGACTCGATCAGCCTTCAAAAGCGCGAACGATTTAAAATGCAAACGGGCAATTTTCAAAGTATCTGCTTGAAGTAGAGCTGCTCAACGCAAATTCAAAGAGCCTGATCTGATACACCCGTCAAACTGTTAAATAGAGATTGCGCCATGACTCATTGCAGTGCATATGACCATAATTTTTAAGCATAAAACGATCGATGAAACTTAAGTTGCGATGTTACACTAACATGATACTTTTTAGATACATTTTTTTGGCTGCAATGCGAGCTTTAGAGTGCCCACTGGCGAGATATTAAGACCCTGTATCGACACAGCGACATGGCCTGAGGCAACCTGACAACCATTAAGTTCGGCACTTTTCCAAATGCACTTCAAATTGAAGTTTAATTGATATTGCCACATTAAAAACCTCCTACTGTACAGTATACATCAAATGTACAAAATGTTACTTATATTGTCATAATATAGGTATCATATCGAGAGCAAATGTGAGCCCTGTTGTAAGAGCGATTTCACGGCGCCAGCTAGACTTGACCAATCGTTGTTAGACTTTCAGCAATTGCAATTAATTTTGAAATATCTAATACATCTTAACGACCAGCTGCCATAATTTCTGCAGTATCACGACATATCATGTCGTGTGTTGTTCGAAAAAGGGTCGATTAATGGGCAAAAGTATATATTTATATGTATTGTGCGCAGCTGACCTGGGCCAATTATACTTCACCATCAATTCCACTTTTCTTCGTTTCCCCCTTTCGTTTTACTCAATTTGCAAATATTAGCACATTCTTGTTTAAACGTTTAGGTCAACCGAAGTAGATTGTTTGTTGTACGTCCACTAAAATCTTACTTCAAAGTTTTGGTCAACCTTAGTAGATTCTTTGTTGTACGTCCACTAAAATCTTACTTTAAAGTTTTGGTCAACCTAAGTACATTCTTTGTTGTACGTCCACTAAACTCGTATACTCGAACAGTCCACAATTTTTAAACTTGGCACTCTGGGGCCAGCCGGATTGAATACATATTTTAATGCGTTCGATCGTTCGGTCGCCTGATTGGTTGTTTTAATTTTTTGTGTCTGCACGTTCTCTAGCGAGTTTTAGTACTGACGAAGGGTTGAACCCGAAACGTCTGTGTGTTTTAGTCTCTGCGATTTGCAAGTGTTTTAATTCCCACTGGTCGGTCAGTATTTTACTGTATTTGTTTCAAATATTGCAGTTGTTATTCTCTGCTTTTTAACAAGCATTGTATCTCCCGCTGGTCGGTCTGTTTTAACTGTATTAATTTTCACTTGTTTTATCCCTCTCTTGAGGTCGTTTGTAAAATGCTTGATACACGTTCAGTATATTTACTTATAATGACGTACATTGAACAAAATATTGACTGCATGCGTATCATATATCTTTGTATATGGAACATTCCAATACGTTGATATGCGTAGCGTATATCTATGCAGATCATGAGTATACGTAAGTCAGATCTTTGCACACCAAGTGTACACTGCAGTTCTGCATTTTATATACGTACGTGTATAAGTAACATATTTAACACATGTACAGAATCAGTATATGTGTATATATTGTTTTATATCAAGCATTTTGTCCAGTGGTATCAGAAAATAATTGTAAAAGTTTGAGAGTCCGAATAGCTGTTTGCGAGGCGCTTTCTACTTTAAATAACACGTTGAGAAGACGTCACAAAAATTCCGAATGACCATACTTTCCTTAAAATTTAGGCTCACATATTTCATGTACGTGATACATCTGTCATGAATCTATAATTTGCACCGGTTACTGTAAATCTTCATTCTAGTAAATCGCCAAATTTCAACATTTCGCCACTTGGGCTTGAATTCCCACGATTTACCGGAGGTGTAATTCTTCAAAATTGGCAGCAAATTACATTTTCAAGATTTTCTGTTTAAATGCAATGGCAGTGCCATTCCAGGCACCCGCGTGTCTCATGAATTCCTATGATTATGCATTGAATTTCTCACGCAAGGTTGGACAATAGAAAGACAATGTAGTCGAACTTTTATCAGAACTGTAGCTGTTAAGTATTGCTTTTCATATTTTCACGGCTTGGATTTAAAACAATCATGATGGTGTTATGACATGTCTCATGCACACTACGTATTAATCATTGTGAAACTAGCGTTGGCAAGTTTTCTTGTCGACAAAGTATTGTAAATTTTGAAAGTCTGACTTTGGGGGCCTTGGAGTGAGTATATCTCCAGGCTCTCGGAGCTAAGAGTTGCCCCAGGCAGCCATAAGGCCGACCTGGAGAAATAAAGTTTCGAGCGCAACGTTAATTCCTGTGTCGCCTGATCTATATATTTACCCCATCTACGCGTACTGTGGTCTGAAGTTCCCCTTAATCCTGATTCAGAACAGGATGGACACTTCTTTACAATTTGATACATCGTTGTCATATAGATGTGCAAAATAAACGCAAAAGAATACATACACACTCTTATCGATATAACGATGGAGCTATCTGTGCTTTGCAGAGCCAGCTACCTCCTATATAGTGGATTTGATAGCCTTCGGTGAGGATGATGAAAGGAAATCAGCAACAAAGATCGAAATTACAGATTCTGAAGGTATAGTGTATTGTAATTAAACCAACCATGATAATCTCTTTCTTGACTTAGAGAAACCATAAGGTAGGAACACGATTGGAATTGGGATAATTGGATGGTGAAGTAGTGCCGATTTAATCTGCAAATATCAGCTCATCTGCTTTTCTGTTTAAGTTACACACTCGTTATCATGAGTAATTTGTAATATATATTGAAAGATTCAGCTATATGTCACCTAACCATTTTGAGACATTTCAAAAAAAATAAAGATCCAATTATCCCAAATTAGTTCCAATCGTGTCTAGTGTGAAAGACAACCTGTTTTGTCACTCTAACGTAAGACAGCGTACAAGCCAAACTACAAAAATTATATACGTGTCCAGATTTCCGTGATTTGAGTACAACTGAATGGCTTATTGTGTTAAACATACTGATATTATTAACCGATGATTTCCTTTAACCGATGTTTCTGCTTACTAGTTGTGTTCACATGTTGTTTACTGTGTACCGAGCACGGGATTTCATTATTCCGTGAAATATAAATTTCGCTTTAAAGTAACTGAGAGTATCTCCCTCATGCACAAAAAAAATCAATTGAATATTCTGTTACCGTTTGTTTAATATTCTCTATAATCGATTATTTCAGTCCCAGGTGTGCCAAGAGATGTCCGTGTGTGGTTTATGGATCAAAACTCGGCTATGGTAACCTGGACTGTCCCTTTGAGCGAGGGACATGAAGACCATGTTTACACTGTGTCATACAGATGGACTGGTGACCCGGATGTGAGGCAGGAAATTTCAGGGACACCAAATTTGATTATTGAAAACCTCAACTACGGCGCACAATATGAAATAACAGTAAAAGACAGAGTGTATAACTTTCCATATGGCACCACATACGAAAGCCCAGCATCGGCTCCAGTTGAGTATGTTCATGAAATACCATATTTGTAACAATGGGCACAATACTGTATCATGAGTGAAGTCTTTTAACGAAATATTACATCTCCGGATAATAGTACAAGACGAAGTTTACAGTGCAGTAAGGCCGACGAAAGAAAGGTGAACGAGCAACAAAAATGCATACGTTCTTGACGTATTACAAAGATCATGGTACAGGTTGCTCGACTTGTATTTCTGCTCTTTCTTCTTCTTTTTCATCTGTAATGTTTCATTGACCTAAAACTCAAAAACCTGTCTTTCGTGAACAGTCTAAGAGCCCAAAAATGAGTCGACATACTAATAGAAAGAATGACAAACACAGTATATCAATCAAAAAAACATGACAAACTAATAAACACACACACACACACACACACACACACACACACACACACACACACACAAAGGTTAAAATACCAAACAGCACATCCAATAAGTAAAAACCACAGAGAGATAAAAAGGAAGTATATTTAAAAACTAGTTCAATCTATTCAGTTGACCAATAGCTCTGTTGATAAAAAAGTTTTTGGTTCTATTGGTTTTAAAAGCCTGTACTCTGAAACGGCAGCCGGATGGTAGCAAGTCAAACTCGTTTTGTAGAGGGTGCTGAAACTTGGAATGTATGATGGAATTCCCTTTACGTAAAACATGTTTCTCGTACAAGTCAGTGGGGCCCACTTGTTGTTCTCCGATAATATTGCTGCAGACTTTAACTATCTTACTAATTCTGTTTCTGTTCTTAACATTTAAATTGCCATACCAGCAGACCATTGAAAAAGTGCAAATACTTTCAATAAAAGGTTTAAAAAATAACGTCATCAGAGACGTATTTACATTAAATTGGTTCAACTTCCTAGGGAAAAACACACGTTGTTGACCTTTACTACAAATAGCATCGACATTTTCATTCCAGCATAACTTATCATCCACTGTAGAGCTACGATAATTGTACTTGCAGACTATCTCAATTTCCGAGCCGTCTATAACTGTTGGCTCCGGAGAAGATTTGCTCCTTCTGAAATCAATACACATGTCTTTTGTTTTACCAACATTCAATTGTAGAAATGATCTATTACACCATTAGATAAAATCATCTACTATGGGATCGTGGCCGGTCTCACAGTTATTCAATAAACTGACAATAGCCTAGTCGTCGGCAAACTTCAGAATATGTCTATTCAAGTGTTTGACTTCTACAGTCGTCAGTGTACAATATGTATAGCAGGGGAGATAAAACACAACCTTGAGGTGAACCCGTAGAAGTAAAACGCATTTTTGACATACACCTGTTGACCCTCACACACTGAGATCTATTTGTTAAAAAATCTAAAATCCACCCGACTAATTTAAAATGCAAATTGAAACGTGACATGAGTTTCTCGGCGAGCAGGTGCGGTTGAATGGTGTTGAATGCCGAGGAAAAGTCAACGAAAAGGATGCGTGCATGTGTTTTGTTGCGTTCAAGATGTTTGTAAATAAAATTTAGAAGGGTAAGGATGGCGTCTTCAACTCTCCGTCCTGACCTATATGCAAATTGTAAAGGGTCTAGCAAAAGTTGGGTTTTCTCCAGAATTTTGGCTTTGATTAACTTTTCAAATGATTTCATAGCAAGAGAAGAGAGGGCAACTGGCCTGAAATCATTGAGAACATTCGGGACACTTTTCTTTGCAACAGGAACAATTACAGCCCGCTTCCAGAGCTTTGGGACTTTTTGGAGGTCAAGGGACTGCTGGAAAATACTTTGAAATATCTCACACAGCTGCCCTGCACAAAGTTTCAACACATGGCCAATAATATTATCGGGGCCTCGGCTTTTACGAATTTAGTCCGAAAGGTTGAAAGTCTCTTTACAAAATTGATGGCGCTAAATCTTTTAGGATCAACCCCTTACGGCGCACTGGAATCGGGTTATATCAGTTACCTTGAATTGACTTTAATCCGGATTGGTGAATATATCGCTTCGATTCTGCTGAAAATACATGTAAAATGGAATGCTATCCTAATACTTTCCTCCATCTTCATCACTTTCTAAAATCAGGCATTTATTCCACGATGCTACTGTAATCGGCTGTCGTCGTTCAAAAAAAAATGACTGGGCATACTTTCTGATGCAGCCGATGGTGTACACTGACCTCGTTAAGAGCTACGTTGCCGACAACGGAGTAAAGGTTTGCGTTGTTTGTCAACTCCAGAAATCTAGACCAATTACGTTTACTACTCGATGTCTTGTGATAAATCGCGAAGCATTGTTGTCCAATAATTACAATATTTCTCCTCCTAATTTATCAGGCGAAAATCCTGTTACAGCTGTCAAAATTTGCCGGATGGGGGCTTCTATTGATGAAAACAACAGGTTGATGTATACATGATATGGTGCAAACTTAATAAAATTCTATGCATTGAACTATGGCATTTATCAAATCATTCAACTATGGTAATTTTTATTTGATACGAATAGTGACGACACCTAAAAGCGTTGATAGATGTGGCTCATAGCTGTTACTTTGGCCTTTGTATGGTGATTATTTTGTTCAAACTATATTAATCAACATCCGACAATACGAATGCTTAGTCTAAACATGCAGGCTGCACTGATGTTTTGGGTATTCTATTACCTTTAAAAAACACCAGGGAATTCAATCGGCGCAACATTACAAGAAAATTTACAGAATAGTTTTTGGGCAATGATCGTTTTCGTACACATCTACAACATCTTGGTATATTTTCTACATAGATCCGACACTGATTCCAATTCGAACAACTGTACTGTCACTTACTCAAGTTACTGTTTTATGCTGCTTTTCTAGGTAAGCGCATATTGCATTGCATTTAAAAATGAATGAAGTAAACTACAAGCAGTATCGTCTTATGAATTAAAAGTTTATTGAGTTTGCACTGGCAGTTTCTCGTCTCGCCCCACAAGAGGTAGACCAGAAAAGAATTGTAAAAGTTTGAGTCTCAATTTCTGTCCCCTAGGTGCATTCTACCTTAATAGACGGACAGGAACACTGACACAATCACAATTTAGCATGCCTTGCATTTGCAGGACTCAATCGCAACAATAAGTTGCTTTGCTGAATTGCAGAAGTATATGCTATCGATTTAAGGTCAGCAAATTATTATAATGAGAATATGAATTTATTTTACCCGTTCTAGTCCATGTTAGTGATAAGAGGTTCACGATTAGAAAATACAACATATCTATTATCTTATGACGAACGGTTGTTTTTTCGTTTACATTCTACCTTGCAAAGCCTTGAGATTATTATAACAATATGATTTAAAATATGCGGTGATTACCGTTGCTCATATATCCAAACATAGCGTGTCATACCTATTTCCAAAATGAGTCAATCTTAACGCCTTAAAACTCCGGAAACCCCTTTCAGACTTTGCATTTTCTGCTTGTTTAAGTAATAAACTAGTTTAAATTGTTAGTTTTCTGATACCTTTCTCGTTCATTGTCCCGTCGATGATGTTTCGGTCGTAATGTTTTCGTTTTCTACTAACACACGGTGAACACTCGTACCATCCACTGTGTCTCTTCAATTCCCATTTGCTAAGTTAGCGGTTGCAGCCATTGCAATCATTATGTTCATTACATGTACAGTGACATCGGCTCCTGATGGGAAAGCTTTCCTGTCAGTTTATTGCGGCCCTGACTTAGCACAGAGTCTCAGCTTAACGTGTGTGCGACGCTTCTCTCGACGCGTCCGGAGGACTTAAGTTAGCTATGTCTGGGATTTATTTTCGATTTACTTGATATGTCTTTGTTTGTTTTTTTTTTGTTTTTTTTGTTTTTTTTGGGGGGGGTTTATGCATTATTGAAGGTGTTAGACTAAGGGGCTTTTCAAGGAATTGTAATTGTCGCGCCATATAATTTGAAGGGACACTCGGAGAAAAAACTGCAAAACACCGAGCTTAAGGATATTGCTAAAAGCTTTTCATCGTATACATGTCAAGCGGAAATCTTGCAGCGTGTTGGCTGAAGGACGGGAAAACTTATTCTTCGAGGTTTAGAAAAACGCTTGTCACGTGCCTATTATGCAAATGATGACTGTGTACTGTGCACGATCGGATTTTCCAAGATCATGGCTTTCAAAAAATGTATACTTTATTGTGGTTTAGGACTTCTATAACTGAGAAAAAAAAATACTCAGTGAGGAACACTTACCATGTTGTTATTTCAACTCATGGCCCGTGCAGGAGTTAATCACCTGTGCAAACTAAAACAGAACAAAATTTCTTGCAAAATGAATGACTTATAGAATAGAAATTTTTTCCGGATACTGAATCGTGGATCAAAAAATAACATTTAACTCCATAGGCCGACAAAATACTGGGGAAGGGACCATTGTACTTCAGGCAGAATCCTGATATGACGTATAAAAATTTAGAATAATGTTGCCACTAGATGGCGCCCTATCCCAAAAGTTGCGTTGGTTTTCTGCACAGAGTAACATAAACAGAGTGGCAACACTTGCATGCCTTTTGTTCCATGGTCGTCTCGGTAGACTATTGGCTTTTCATATTAAAATGAGCTTAAAAGGTGTTAAACTTTTGGAGGCTTGGTATGTGGTTGATAATTACACGAGATTATGCGAAACATACGACGAGATGGCATCGTACTGCCAGTCGCGTAGCAACCATAGTTACTTTGTGAGCTCTCAGGCCAGAAACACTGCCTCACGCCAATCAAAACATAACACGCCAGCAGTTTCATAAACATGTCCTTTCTTGGCGCACGTGTAAAAGACGGTATGACTGACCGTAAACCATTGAGTAAAACCAGACAGTATCGATAAAAGACTTTCAAATTTGGTTCAAACACACTCATTATACATTCATAAAAATATGAGAGGAATTTTTAAAACGGTAAAACCCACTTTCCTGAAGCTCAAAACACTCCCGTTTTCGCCAGCACATCAATTCCGATCAGCACCACACGACAACAACAACACAAGCTTTGTCGAACATACTTTCGCTTAACAATTGGTGAAAATCCGAAAATTACCGAAGGGTGCATGGTCGGCACTCTTCGGAAAAGAGAGCCAAGAGCTTCGTGAGGCGAGGCAAACATGGATTGCTTACGTAACCGCTTCACGCCTTAAACAATAGCTGTTGCCACTCTGTCTATGATATTACTCTGTGGTTTCTGGTCAAAACAGCCTGAGTGACAGGGTTCTGCTGCGCCGGGGTATAAACATGTATGAACGTACATTGAACGAATCAGAAATGAGAGGTAGGTATGGTATGTTCACGCACTTCAATTGGCAAAACCAAGCATTGGTAACTTCATATCGAGTTATCCTTTTATGAACGGTGGACCACTGTTATGTCGTGTGTTACAAGTAGATCCCAGGGGGGGTACTTGCTCTGGGAAGTGGTAGGGGTGTGTGGCCGCAAGTAAAAAAACCCGGGGCCCATTTTAGATCTAAAATCTCGTTATTTTGACCTTTGCCCCATATCAAAAGTCATAGTGTCAACATTTGCAAGCAAGCAAGCATTTGCATGACCGAGTTACCGGTAGAACCTACCACTATACTGCATTTACGGCTATGTTGTTGCTTGGCAAGCCATGATTTCCGAAAAACGCTTTTGGAAATACTAAAACATTTGAGTGAAAGAAACTATCTTTCACCCTCAACAAAGTTTTGTCCAGCTTCTGAAATTATCATTTATCTGCAGTTACAGTCTGACTGGTGATTTTTAAAATTCCAAACTACAAGAAGCCTCGTCGTTCGTCCATAAGGCACTGCTAGTTTTCCCATGGTCGACCTGTTATGATAGTAGTAGTAGAGCCACTTTGTTTTGATATTTTCTATTGGGCAACATTCTTCCATATGTGGAGTTCTGACAATTAGTGGCAGTGTTTTAAAACAAAGTCTGTATTTACTTTGGCTAAAGCCAGGGGGTCTCTTTAATGGTTCCCCCGCCACACAAAAAGATATCGATGCTTAATGAGTGCAGCTCAAAACCCTGCTAGGACTATAAGACGGAAACTGACCCTTATTTAATGCGAATTCATACCCCAATTTTAGACCAAGTTGCTGAAAAATATTGGGCGCCACGTATACATAGTGGCAAGTAATGGAAGTACCCCCCACTGTAGTAGATCCCGCCAAGTCATATTTATGTACAACAAGACAGTTATTTCGCTTTGTCATAAAGTCGTTTACAATCCTAGGGCTTACAAAGTGTCGTCCTGCTAACTTTTTCACAAAATTGAGTGAACTCTGAGCTAATTGAACTATCAAATTGTATCAAACTATAAACGCTAGCCATGATCACTGCAAGTCAGCTTGGTACCATTTCGGTAAGGGAAACAGATTCCCCCTGATAGGTGGTTTGTAATCGTTTCTAATTGCCCTTCGACATTTTGTAATGAATCTAAAGTCATTATACTCTCGCATTTCATACTTGATGAAATAAAGCCCTTTGTCAATTTCCGGAATATATATTTAGTTATAACTCTTAAATCCAGGGTCTGAAGTATTTATTTAAGAACCTGCATAAAGCGGTATTTGACAAAAAGCATTTGGAATTTATAAATGCTTGGCTGTGCCATAGTGCAATCTCTACCATTCTAGTCAAATACAGTGATGAGGTGTATCTTGTTATATGTCTTTCTCCTTTCTTACTGTCAATTTAAAATCGCCGGAGGACACGATTTAGACATCGAATGTTCGTCGTTTGCGGACAGATGTTTCAGACCCGATGTTTGCTCTTATGTGACCATACTTCCACGCAATTTGGACGGTTCCTGTCAAACGCAGGGCGATTTCCGAGAGCAAACACAACAACTGACCCGTGATCAGGAACATTTCGAAAAAATGAAGAATCTGGTGAGAAATTTTGCAAGATTATTGGGAGGTAAGTACAACAACAAACAAATTTTCAATTTGCAAGACTTAAAACGTTTATCCAGAACATTCTTATCTCTTTCTATTGAAAACAATTTGCTGCTTCTGGTCTGGAGTTTGAACGTAGTTGCATGTCTGAATTATAGGTATTCTGAAATGCTAAACCAGATTTTGTCATATTCCTCTTGCTTGCTGCGTTTTCGTCGAGGAATGAGAAATTACTCTAAAGACAACCGTGGTTTTGTTATCCTGACATTGGGAGAATTCAGATGAAGTATGCTGAGGTTCTTTTCTATTTTCATTCGCCATTGCGGCAAGGAATGCTTGATTTTCAGGACACTTCACAGACAATTTTATGTCATTTCAGATGTATTAATCAAAACTCGAATGAACCTCTCCCGGAAAACATTAAATTACTGCCTACTGAGTTAACACACTTCTCGGCTTTATATGAACAAGGCCTGGCTTGAGGAATGAATCAGTATTGCTATTTTTATCATGACACATCTATACTATATAGCCATAATCCGACGATTAGTTACAGTAACATTGAAATAATAGTTTGATAGTCAGCGGACACCCAATGCACCTCATTTCTTATTTTAAGCTGTTGAAGTTTGACTTTAATGTTTATTGTGGATCTAGCACTTGGCGGTAATATTGGTGAATCGCTACTCAGGTCAGACTCAATGACATTCCCGTACTCCCTTCCGAGCCGAAAATGAACAATGTTCACTGCCTAGCGCAACAGAAGTAAACTATTGAACACAATATGTGTGTCACATAAGGCGACGTAGGGAAAATGGCGTTTGAAAATAGGAAACAAAATATAGGAAGATGTGGCAATAGTTGGACTCCACGCTATGTAAGTGCGATATTCCAGTCTTAAACGTGAATCATAATGTACAAAACGTAATATGAATCCCGGAAATTGAAATTTGTTCACGATGTTACCCGAATCATTAGCTTTTGTTGAAGGACAGAACGATATAAATTTTGAAAATGGTTATCATGTTTCCTGTAATTTCAGTAATATCTTTGGTTGAAACCATTGGACACAGTAAAATTACCTTGTTTCATTTTATGTCAATTTCCTGATATATATTGTATCGCTTTGAGTAGGAGACCGTATTACACGAACATTCTCCTTTTCGTTCTAATTGCTCATTAAGGTAGAACGTGCCTTGGGGATAGATTGTCGGACTCTCATATTTCTGAGTTCTTTTCTGACCTTGGAAAAAAAAGAACTCTAACCTTCATTTTTCGGACAAACAAACACCCCCATAGGGTTTACACAGGAATAGCGGCCATTTTGAATTTCAAATATCGTAAAATGGTGGGTAATTTTTTGCGCTCGTTCCAATCTTTGTGACCCCGATTTTTATTGTTGATTTGACAAGAGAATGGTTAAAAGTTTCATTCAGGAAAGTTTGAACAAAAGTTTAAGTATTTCACTTTCGAGGCGCATACTACCTTAATGTCATTATTGATCTAAAATGGTGGAACTCTTTTTATTTGTAATCTGTGTTTTTGACACCGATGTGTTACGTGGACTCGCCACACTGCTCCTTCCAGCGTCCAGACACTATCAGACGTAGCATGTCCCTTGATTGAATTTTTCTGTATGCCTATCAGCTCCTTCTCTGCATACGGCACACAGCCTCAGCCATCATTTGTCCTTGCCACGTTTCATTCATTCACTTTCCATTGTTCGCTGTGTTCAGACTGCCGTCAATTTTCCTTTCATTTGTAATAAACACAGTTAGTTTTATCACTCTGTAGTTGTGGCGTGTTTCACAAATGGTGTTAGCCGTAAATCGTGTTAGGTTATGAAATAATTCAACATATTTTTCTGATGTGTGTTCAGGTTTTCAGTCATTTTAAAGGTATTAGCGGATGTTTGGATCTTTTAGTTTAAGCCGACTTGGGTTAATCCTAACCGGCTAGATCCAAGATACCGCCCCGAGCGACGATCGTGAGAGAGTATGTACTTTGTGAATTACCGTTTACATTTTACTAAATAGTGAAAAAATTGCGCACGGTGATTACCAAAAAAACTCGACCCTAAATTTACAAAATCTTGAGAAACTTCACAAAACTAGATTGTAAATGTTCATCAAATAAAGCTTTAAATCTCTGACATTGAAGGCGCAATAATAGCAAATTTGGTAAAACACCTATTTCTTTTATTCACATATTTTATCTTCTTGCTTTAACTTAGCTTTGTCTTATTGTACGATGAGATTGTGAACGCTTTATTCACTGCGTAAACTGGAAATGCGTGCCTTATCATATCGATTTTCACTGATTTTCGTGAAAAATGGCGACTTTTAATGTTTAACATTATTTGTATATCCTTACTCACAGTAATCTAAAACAGTGAAATTCGTTTCTGTCTCTTGTTATTTTCCGTGATCAGGCTCGATGAACTGATCTACGCAAAAGTTGATAGTTTTATGAAATGAAAAGGATTTCGAAAACGTCCTTGTCGGTTTCATGACTCAACTACATGGTGGATATATTGCGCTTATGCCATGTTCAAAGATGTAGCTGCTAATTAGGTAAACCCCTATGCTAGTGGAAGGCAATTATTGATGTCAGAGTTGTTTGCTCGAGATGAAGGGAAATACAGCTATTATATCATACCTTTACATGCGTACACTCGTAATTAATGTAAATGTATAAAGTGCAATAAAGAAGAACTGTAACAGAAATGTTTGACGTGTACGTACACATTGACATAGGACGTTTGCGATGATTTAATCTGTTTTGTTAATTTCCCTCTTGAGCTCATCTAAACGCAATGTTAGTTTTATATGTATTTACCGCGAAGATCTCAATGTCACCTCCATTTTAAAGAACTGCCAGGAGTACCAGAGGACTTTACCGTGAGTGACGTTACTTCCAATAGTATGAAAGTGGAGTGGGAACCACCAAGAGTTGACAGCCAAGTTTCTGATGACGTGGATGGATATGTGCTCCATATAAATCCTGATGACAAGACGACTGAAACTTTGCGACTTTCATCCACAGAATACAACTTGATTGGACTTGGTGAGGATGAAAATACTTTCAGGGGAAATATTTTACGAACTATTGTGAGAGTGTGTACACAATGAGAAGATAATGCGAGACTTAAAAGAGAAGAGAACGGTTTCTTGCTATTTGTGAGAATGCAAGAATTGCAATTTTTAGTGTAAAGCCTTGTGAAATAAAATTATCGAAATTACTGAGAATAAATCTGAGAGCATTGCATTTCCTCTTTTGGTATTAAACTGAGAAACATACGAGACTGAATTATATTTCTCGAGGATTCAGAACGAGAACTTCTAATTTCGGAAGGTTATGACGAGAATTCAATTACATTTCTCGCTAAATTCTCGCATTATCTTCCTAAGGTAATTGTTGGTGCCCTTTGAACATTCTTACAAGTCATGTAGTGTATTTTCGTCTTGTGATTATACTCTACCCCTCTCCTACGTCATCATCATCCTACTCTTTCCCACAGAGTATGTACAATGTTATTAAACTTGAACTGCACCACTGCATTTGGTAATGCGTGTGCGTATCTTTATGTTTATGGAAACTGAGTATGTCTGGTATACCACGTGCATATAGCTACCCTTGATAGCTGTCGACAAATAATCGAAATATATGGATTCAGGTAAATCTTGACTACAATGTTGATATATTCACATGACTTCATTGTCAGTGCGTGTTTTCTTCGAAGAAATCAATCACACCACTCTACATATACCGTCACTTGTAGCCCCGGCTTCCAAGTATCACATCATCTTAGCGGCATACAACCAGTATGGAGAGGGAGATAGTGTGGCACTACAGCAAATGACAGACTCACAAGGTATATATATGATGTCTACATAGCGCATACCAGCACTGTTTACTCGTATCCTACTGTGTGCATTGGTAAAGTTGTCCATGGCCTTCCAACACATAGATTTAGGGATATGCTAATCAAAGATTTAAACATGGCCATAGTGTAATTTGGTTGAACTTTAGCGCCTCCGAATAAAAGAATTAAATTTTGCGCAAACATTTCTTAAGCAAACAATCAAAAATTTTCATTCAAAATCAAGTGTAGAAATAGGAGCTAACGGTGCAAATTCTGGTACAAAGAAGCAAATTAGCAAATATTTACAGATATTTTACATTTACAATGACCGACAACCTGTGTTATTTCTATGGGGAAATAGAAAAAAAAAGATTTTTTTAAATTACTAAGCAGGTGAAAATTTCATTTACTTAATAAGCTTCAAAATGAGTCCCTATGTGTCCTATAGACACATTCTACTTTAATGGAGTTCATTACCATCAAAATTGACCAGAGCCACCGTTTCTACATTATTATTAGTAATTAGCAAACAAGGTTTACAGTCAACACACAACAAATTCCAAGACTGTTACTATTTAGAAATCTCAATCGTGTTTTTTGTAGCAGTACATGTACCAAATATCATAGAAATCCTTCGAGTTTTGGTTATTAAGTAGCGGGGGGTCAGAGCATGTTGACCTACGTTCACGCACGATGAGACAAGAATACTACATATTCTGATTGTGTTGACGAGGCATTAAGTGGCAAATTGGCATTGCCTTGGCATAAGGCTGCTCATGATTATAGATTTTTATTGAACATATCTGCACGCGCCGTTTACTGTTGTATGTTGTTACAGCTTGCAGTCTGACAGTTAATATAATTTGCAGTATTTATCGTAATATCGGCAGCTGACTATTAAATTACGTTTCAGTCGTTCTTGCATGTGTAATAACTGTAATCATTTACACGGAAGGGATATTTGTAATGTAAGGGAATTTTGAAAAGCTCTTGCCGCCCTCGTCCTTCCCCTTCAATTCTGTCGATGTTCTTAGTCTCTTGTACTTTGTCACCATTATCTTCCAGCCCCAAGCGCTCCTACAATAAATAGAGTGACGTACACTTCACCCAGCTCGGCAGTGGTAACGTGGACTGAACCACAGCACCAGTACAACCATAGTAGATGGCTATACTATCTCATGGAGAGATATAAGTGTACCAGATGTCTGGTTTGAAAGTTCAGTGATCGGATCTTCAGATTACTTCGACTTGGAAAACTTGGTGTTTCAAGCACGCTATGAAGTCACAATCAAAGCTATTACAAACAGTCCAGTCAATGATGGCATTACCTTCGAGGGCCCAGTTTCTGATCCATTCTATTACCATCACGGTACGGAATTCTCTCGCTGAAAACGATAATGCGCGTTTACGTCATGAATTTCTCTCAAGAAGGTATTTTTCTCCAATGAAAACAAGTGCACATCGAAACCAATCATGTCACCAAATACTTCAGAGTGACATAAAAACCTTCGGTCGAATTTACTCAGACTAAACTTGTTCATTAACCTTGAACGTGTTCACTTACTTAATGACATTAATTCTACTTTCAATGTTTCAGTACTGCCACCCCCACTCGACTTTTCCTCGAGAGATGCGTCTACAAGCGGTATGCGACTGACATGGAAACTACCATATAGTAATGGCTCGATTCCACGTGACATAGATGGATACAGGCTATACGTGTTCAAGGTCACCGACAGTCAGTATTTCATGACAAAGGATATAACTATACCTATTTCAACGAGGGGATACTACTTGAGTGGACTAGGTAAATAAGAGTCAGACAAAATTTTTGTGCATTTTTGAGAATTTTTTTGTGTGTCTGTAATTGATTTGAATTTGTTTCGTTCTTCTGCGATCTTACTAAAACGACCAGATATGGAACTGCAAATTCAATGTCCTTGACTATCGAGGGACTGATGTAAAAATGGCAAAAGGAATATAAAATTTAGGACTGTAGTGATTGTAGTATGGTATGTACAGAAAACACAGAGTATGACATGACATGATATACGTACAATGTTATTCAGTAGTAGCTGAGCGTATTGATGTTATTACTTCTAGACCAAGCTACAATGTATAACGTGACTTTAGTACTCTATAACTTTTACGGAGATGGCGAACCTGCAACACTTCAACAGGTGACAGGTATGGTATGAAGTTTTTCATCTTTCTATATAGCCTGACAGTGTTTTCTTTTTTGAAAGAAGTGACACCAAGGAAAAGGTGGACATGATAGTTTAGTTTATTATTCTTTTATTGTAACTACATGCAAAATGACAGTATCTACATGCAAAATGACAGTATCTACATGCAAAACGACGAACAATTGAAACAAAATTATGAAGTTCTTGGCATTCAATTTTTGAACTTCAAACGTTTATGCATCTTCCTATCTTGACTTCAAAATGTAACCCCAGAGTTGACAAAATATAATCAGGAGCAGGGAAGAAAAACCTGAGTCATGTAAAGTTATAATTCGATCTAAAGTGAAGTCATGTACTCGAGTATACAGTAGAAATATCTGAAAAAACTTACCTGTTTCTTTATGTGAACATGAGAAACACTGGCGATAGAATTAGACCAGTCTATCCTGGATGTAACAGAGATTAGCACCACAATACCAGGTATGCAAGACAGCCGGTCACGGTCAATTAATGGCTCTGAATAATAGACAGAGAATGATCCTCGACTATGTAACTGTTCTACAGTACTAGTAGATCGGCAAAAAGCTGTAAAGGTTTCTTGGTATATCGCCCTTTGAAACTAAATAATTGAAGCTAGAAAACGATCTTGATAAGTGTACGTTAGGTTTGAACAATATAAATAACATTAGGCATTTGCAAGCTATATAAATGCGTTAATTTAGGAGCTGTTACATAATGATTGTACACCATGGCACTTACAAACTATGAGACATTCAAGGTAGCGGTGAAATGTAGAAATGCGAGTCCCAAACGCATCTCTAGCAAGTACTGTTGCTAATATTTGGAAAAGATTGTAATTTGGTGAAAATGCAAATAATCCTGCGTTTGCATCGGGGTAAAAGCATCATGAGTTACAATAATCTAAGGTAGAGACGTCTATCGACC
This sequence comes from Ptychodera flava, assembly GCF_041260155.1. Lineage (NCBI taxonomy): Eukaryota > Metazoa > Hemichordata > Enteropneusta > Ptychoderidae > Ptychodera > Ptychodera flava. The sequence goes on from NW_027248280.1 coordinate 3,602,160, forward strand.
GTGTTACTAATTATTGGTTTAAAATTACAGAAATAAACGAACATTGTCTATATTATTGTAACGTCATCCTTTTTGCACTTATAAGCCGAAGAGAGGGTGGAATTCATATTGGAAGTGAAAAGAGTGACCGCCTATAGTATGTTGTTGGAGTGGAATCTAACTCCAAACAGATTTGATGGATACATACTTCATGTTTACAACGGGGAGGATATCAATGCGGACACGGTATTGAATGTCACTCTGCCAATTAACACAAGAGAATACCATGTAACCGATCTCGGTAAGGATAATCATTTGAAAAAATATATCTGACTTATTTATAAAATAATCACACTTTTTCTCTTTTGATTCAGTTATTCATCTATCATTTATCTGTGTCTATCATATCCTGCTAAATTTCTCTCCGAAATTATCAAGCGATATATACTTTCGTGTATTACATGCTCATCAGATCCAGCTGTTATGTTAGTTCAATGGAAATGTGTTTCACATACAATTCCCTGCCATGTAATTTCGATAAAGCATCTTGGACCAATTCTTTAAACCATTCAAGCGATTTCCTTACTATCATTACAATTAATAAAGTCATCGTCAAGTAATCAAAACCAAATTATTGCTTCAAATGTGAGCTAAAAAACGTGAAGGATTTAAACGCAGACGAGCAATTTACAAAGAAACTGCTGGAAGTAGATGTTTAAATAGACGCACAAGAATATATAAACACTCTTCTCGATACAATGATGGAGCTGTATGTGCTTTGCAGAGCCAGCTACCTCCTACATAGTGGCTTTGATAGCCTTCGGTGAGGATGTTGAAAGGAAATCAGCAACAAAGATGGGAACGACAGATTCTGCAGGTATAGTGTATTGTAATTAAACAAACCATGATCTATTTCTTGACTTAGAGAAACAATAAGGTAGGGTGAAAGACAATCTGTTTTGTCACTCTAACATACGACAGCGTACAAGTCAAACAACAGAAATTATAAACGTGTCCAGATTCCCGTGACATGAGTAGAACTGAAAAGGGTATTGTGGTCACATACTTATATTATTAACCGATGATTTCCTTTAACCGATGTTTCCGATTATTAGTTGTGTTTACATGTTGTTTACTGTGTACCGAGCACGGGATTTCATTATTCCGTGAGAGAGAAAATTTCGCTTTAAAGTAAATGAGACTATCTCCCTCATGCACAAAAAATCAAATGAATATTCTGTTACCGTTTGTTCAATATTCTCTATGATCTATTATTTCAGTCCCAGGTGTGCCAAGGGATGTCAGGGTGTTGTTTGTGTCTCAAAACTCGGCTATGGTAACCTGGACTGCCCCTTTGAGCAAGCGATATGAAGGACATGCTTACACTGTGTCATACCGATGGACTGGTGAACCGGATATGTGGCAGGAAATTTCAACGACAGAACCATCAAGATTGATTATTGTAAACCTCAACTACGGCGCACAATATGAAGTAACAGTGACAGACAGGGTGTATAACTTTCTATATGGCTCCACATACGAGAGCCCAGCATCGGCTCCAGTTGAGTATGTTCATGAAATACCATAATTCTAACGATAGGCACAATACTGTATCATTAGTGAAGTCTTATAACGAGATATTACATCTCCAGATAATAGTACAAGACGAAGTTTACAGTGCAGTGAGGCCGACGAAAGAAAGGGGAAGGAGCAACAAAAATGCATACGTTCTTGACGTATTACAAAGATCATGGCACAGGTTGCTCGACTTTTATTTCTCCTCTTTCTTCTTTTTCATCTGTAATGTTTTATTGACTTAAAACTCAAAAACCTGTCATAATCGTTCAGCATCAAAGACCCGCTGTTTGAGAAAGCATAGTCATGCGACACTGTGTAAAGCACCAGTGAAAATATTTATGCTGTGTTTAGAAAACTTAGGGGATTGTGTGCTCAGCTTACGTCTAAAGTTGTACTAAAATAGCGTTTAGGACCCGATAAACAAAATGTTACACTTGGTGGGGGTGTTTGTGATTCGTGGCGTTTCTGTCCTATCACTTGTCATGCTTGGTTTAGGCGTCAAATTAAAATCACTGTTATCAGTCAGTACACATTGACATTCACACCCGCTAACTAATTGCGCTGGCAAAAGCTCTTGCAGAAATTTGAATGACAAAAAGGTGTCATGCAGAGAAAAAGCTGCAGAACTGCTAAGACTTGTCAATATATACATGTCAACCGGAAATCTTACAGCGTGTTGGCTGAAGTGAGGAAAACTGATTTTTGGAAGGTTCAGCAAAACACTTATCACGTGACTATTATGAAAATAATGACTGTGTACTGTGCATGGTCGGATTTTTCAAGATCATGGCTTTTAAAAAATGTATACTTTATTGGGGTTTAGGACTTCTATAACTGAGAAAGAAATAAAAATCTGAATGTGTGTCTACTAAGTGAGACACACTTATCATGTTGTTATTTCAACTCATGGCCCTTGCAGGAATTAATCACCTGTGCAAACTTAAACAGAACAAAATTTCTTGCAAAATGAAAGACTAAAGGAAATGTTTCCGGATACCGAATCGTTGATCATTAAATAACATTTAACGCCATAGGCCGACAAAATACTGGGTAAAGGACCATTTTAGTTCAGGCAGAATCCTGATATGACGTTTAAAAATTAAGAATAATGGTGCCACTAGATGGCGCCCTACCCCAAAAAGCTGCAGTGGTTTCTTGGCAAAACAGCCTGAGTGACAGGGTTCTGCTGCGTCGGGGTAAACATGTATGCACGTACATTGAACGAATCAAAAGTGAAGTGGCAGGTAAAGTATGTTCACGCAGTTCAATTGGCAAAACCAAGCATCGGTAACTTCATATCCTTCCATGAACGGTGGACCATTGTTATGTCATGTGTTACAATTAGATAGCGCCTAGTCATATTTATGTACAACTAGACCGTGATTTCGCGTTCTCATAAAGTCGTTTACAATCATAAGGTTTGCAGAGTGTCGTCCTGCTAATTTTCCACAAGTGAATAATCAGCGCAGCAAATTCCTGATGGTGTAATAATAAACAGCCTTTGTTTGTCATAATCTTTTTGACATTTTTATCCCAGAAACAAAAAGGACAAAAACCAGAACACCAAACACCTTTTTGTCAACGTATTTCGAAATGGCAATTGTTTATCGACCAATTGCATGTTATTGAATATATTCATTATTATCGCTGAAATTACATGATACAAATTTTGAAGTAACAGCTTCTGGACATATCATGTGACATGCAGAAAAATGGAGACTGACAACTTCATGTCAAACAGCAAATGGAATAAAGACTTTTAATGAGTGTTCAACAAACAAACAAAACAAGTTAGTTAAGCCCTATGCCATGTAGGGATTAACTATAAAATGACACAAAAAGAATCAATTTTGCTGTATATTTTGTAGATACGTTATCCAAAATGCAGTACAATAGAATTAATATCGACCAAGTGAAATAGACCGAGAACATTCTCTACGCTCAAGAGGGCCGGGGATAGAGCGCCCTCAAACGACGAATCTTTCAGTCTTGTGAAATCCATGAGTATGAAATCCTAAGTCGAAATAAGGGATCCCTATAGTGGTCTTTTTCGATTTGCTCTTGCTCTAAACTGATTTATATTAATCCGATTTAGGAAACAATTTTAAATTGCTATGCCTGTTTGGGTGTTGATATCCTGACAACGCTGCTTGTACAAGTTAATAAGGTTTAAATCCACATGGACTGGAAATAATTTTCTCATTATGTTTTTGTACATTGCCTCTAAAAAGTGGTATTTTCATATTGAAGATGAAACGAAATTTTATCTTGAAAAATATCACACTTGAACCTGCTAGTATTCCGGGAGTCTTAAAATCACAAGCTTTGATTGGCAACAGAAAAATATGATTGATGTAATGTACATTGCGCTTGTTGATAACGAAGGTCTGATATATGTGAAACAAATTTAAAGTTTTTATTTCTTCCGGCAAAACACTTATATCGCTATCGGATTATTTTTATTGTTTAGACTCAAACATTTCGCATTCAACACATTGACAGAAAATATGCTATACATAGAGATTTAGCGAATCCTTCTTGGCTATTATTGAGGCCCTACAAATCATAAATGTGACATATGAAGACATTTATTCGTCGCAATTCATAGTGCGAAAGAAGTATGTCAGCATAGCACCGGCAACGACACCGAGCGGAATGGAGAGCCAGCCAAGGATGATGGAATAACCAAACGAATACTTGGTACCAAGTCCACCATAATCTTTGTTCGTTTGAACCGCAAACACAGCCGTGCCAATCATTACCAATAAACCTACAAAATATAAATATTTAGATCTTGAATGAGTAGGGCAAAGCTCTCTCTCTCTCTCTCTCTCTCTCTCTCTCTCTCTCTCTCTCTCTCTCTCTCTCTCTCTCTCTCTCTCTCTCTCTCTCTCTCTCTCGCTCTCCCTCTCTCTCTCTCTCTCTGACAATGTTGGCATAATTGTCGTTGATTTAATTAAATATTCGAATATCCAGTTTTTTCGTGAGTACGTGATTGTGTTCGTACAAGGTGCATGTGCATTAATGATGCGTCACGTGGCTAAAACACTAACCCATCGGTATGATTCATACATTAATCATTCTTCAGAAGGTATTAATTTAAAAAAAGGATAATAGGTTGTAGGATTTCAATAACGATCATCATAAGTTTTTCTGATTGTGATTATAATTGTTCATTTTAAAAGTAGACTAATGGCGAACGAAAAGCAATGTGTGAAGCCGAGGGAGCATTAGAAAAACGATAGAATTTAAACTTATATATTGCGCACCCGTTGCGCAGAAGATCAAGCCGTTGATTGTCCAGAACGTCTTCGTGAATTTTTTGACGAAAGATTGCCCAGTGCCTTTCCCAATCAACCCTGCTAAAGCAAGTATCCATGATACCACGGCGACTAAAACCGCTACCAACATCAGACCACGGGTAGCCTGCATGTATCCTGCATAAAGAGAAAGCAGAAGACATGTGACTATACAGCATCAAATATAACACAGCAGAAAAATGATCGTCTCCAAAAAATATTGTCGATTTTTATGTACATTCTAGTCAGACTGAATTTTAGTTGTCAAAAGGTTACATACTATTAGGTAATATAAAAAATAGAAAACAAATAGCCTGCGTTGAAACTGAACGCTAAACACATCGGCAAAGCATTAAAATCTATGTGACGGACAATACTAATAAATAAATCAAAATTACAGTTGATGGAATGCTACAAGGAGAATCGCCAAATATTCGAAAGAATATAGTTAGAAATAATGTAGGCAGAATTTCGTTGAAGAGGTAAAATAAATACCTTCACCACACATAGATAGTAAATGTTTTGTTAGTTAGCCTCGAGCTTTAAGATTGTGCATTACTTTCCTCAACACTATAGAAACAGTTTTGTGAAAATTACATCGTGATTCACATAAATGAAATTAACAATTTACTGCCTTGCATTTTCATGATGATACAAAAGTTTATCATGTATTACACGTTTGCCTTCATAATGCTTTAATTTTCTTAACACACTTAAATTACGCGTTGTCAAGTGTTGATAGTATTGCAGCAATATGATAGCATGAGGTATAGTTGATATATAATCCTAGAGTTAGTAGTTATCTTTTGGCAAATATCTCTCAAAGTAGGTATAGCCATGGAGTTATACCGTCAAATTGGATAGATTTCCCCCTTGTCACTAAGTAAGATAACATGAGGAGTGTTTGATAATTCTACTATATGCCCTATATGCGTTAACATATGGTGGCGGCCATTTTGAATTCCCAATATAGATAATATTGGACAATTTTGTTTCTCTAGTGCGACATTGTGAAAGGTGACGCCTAAATTGTATTACTAAAAAGGGGCATAGTTTTGGCAAGGAAAATTCGTGCCAGATTTGAACGTTTTAAATTGCCAGACGCGTATTCTGCCTTAACGCAATCATGATGACAATGGTAAATACTATGAAACTTATCTAAATTACCTTCAAATGTCGGCACCTCGGCCGCATTTCCACAAACACATTTTTAACCTGACAAGGGCATGGCTACATCCTGGATCAGTTTCTAGATGAAAGTTTCCAAAATATACACTTGGGGAATAGCTTCCCCCTTAAACCCTACCTAGTGTTTAAATATGATGGATTACAGACCATCTGTAGGTACATATGATCTGAGCTTGTCGGACCATGACGCTGTGACAAGACTTTGCGTCCACGCCTTGATAATTTATTAAGGGCCAAACATTTAATGTCAAATGCAATACGTTGGGGATATAACTTAGTGATTGAGCTTGGGAAGCTCACTCTCCTTAAGCTGCACTCATCCGTGCGGAGTCAGCTGTGTGTGTGATGAAAGCCAGGATTCTACGGTGTCAAGAATGTGGTCCCACCATTGAGCACAGTGACTGAACTACTAGAGAGGCACTTGGTGTGCACACACTTACAGGGACAATCTCGACATCCTACGGAACTAACGTACAGGGCCTGAACTGCGGGACCTCTGGTGCCAGGAAGAACAACTGTGCGCACGTGCTACGGCAAACGACTTGAACGGGATCCGTGTTGAAGTTACCGGATCAGGAATTGTATGCTCTATTGGGCAGTGAACACGACAAATTGGATGCTTACTTAACCCTGGCAACAGTAGAGCTCATAGACTGTACTACACGTAACTCCCCAACCCCCTTTTACGTACATGAGTTAGATAAGTTTTTCTTTTTATCGTACCTTAATACTTCTTTTATATTTGATTAGAATAAATAGAGTTACTATATTTTATGTGTTTGTCTGGATTACTGTTGCATGGACAATACTTGGCGGCATCGCTTACATTAAGAGTTCTGTCTCCCCACTTGCCTACTGCCAGTCGAAACCAAGGCCTTCTCAATTAATCAAATTGTCCCGAAAACAATAAATTAAATCATTAAAATTCTATAGAATCGTTGATTTATTACAGTGATAACAAAACGAAAGAAAACATTCACAAGGTAATATATCTGTGTAAACGCTACACATGACACCACAAGATGTTGTAGCTATAGCTATGGTTGGCAAGGCAGGAATTCCAACCGGGTGATCTTATGGTTTTACGATCCAAACACTAGAAAATTGAAGTAACATAGCCGTAGAACCATTAATGGCCGCGTCGAATCGATGGCAACTATGCCTGACCATTGTCAACATGTCCCCAAGCTTGATTTATTGACGTTTTCGATTAGTAGATTTATGAGCATATCGGAGATTTGTCATCTTATTTGTCTTATATAGACTAGCTTTGCATACACAAATTTATATTTTGTCTTTCGTTTTTTATACAAAACATTATCACTAAGGTAGACTGCATGCGACAGATGCTCGGACTGACATATTTTTTTGTAATCCTTTCTCATTTACAACTTATTGGATATCATTTTATCATTTTAAAGCTCTTTGTGAAACAAAAGTTTTCACTGTCATAGTTTTTTCCCGATAGAGTTAACACAGGGTTGGCGGAAATTTTGAATTTTAAACACCAGTAAATGTTAGGTGAAATGTTTCTCTGCATGGTGACCCATGATTTTTGATCAGACTTGAATTGCCAAGGTAATGGTTGAAAATTTTATTGAGGTCGAGGAAAGTTTGAGCAAAAGTTCGAGTCACTCTTTCATTTTCGAGGCGTATTCTGCCTAGTCCAGGTCGCCTCAGACGCCGTTGCAACTCACGTAGTGCACTTTACAATCATTTGACCTATGTCTTCACTGAACGCACTGTACTTCTTTCACAAAGACGATTGCAAAAACTAACGGGATGCTAATACGGAAACATAAGGACAGACAGTTAGCCCATGACTAAATTAGATATAATTGAAATTCTGTACTGGGGCAACGCTGTTGTGGAATTCTTTGTAGACTTAATATTATGACTTTCATAACGGGCCTTGAAGGCATCTATAATCAGCCACATAGCGCGTGAGTACATCTGGCGAATTATCGTCAAACAAACCATGCGAGTATTTTCCGATTAAATCTTGTCAAGGGAAGTACTTTGAAAAGAAAACATGCTAATGCCAAGAAAACAGAGGAAATTCTCAGAAGGCGTGACGAGTGCTAATCTTCCCTTTTCACTAATCCTATTCAATTTTACTCGGTCGTTTATTCCGTAATGTCGACTTTACTTCGACGAATATGATTAATTAAGGTGTTTGTATAATATATATATACTTAGCAAATATGAAAAAGTCGACTAACAAATACAAACGATTTCATCGATTAAGGATCCATGTCTATAGCTACGTGTCGGGGCGACACGTCAATGAAAGTATTAATACAAGTTACATGTTCTTTCACAAGTTTCATGTTTGTTCGAACTCATACTTAAAGTGTGTCGTCACTTTTGCAGGGAGGAAGTTAAAAAATCCCCGTACAGGGAATTTATTTCTCGAGCATATTGAAGACGAGTAAAAGACTGGAAGTGGTAAAAATTAAATGAAGATCGAATACAAAGCTCACATGACTTTGAAATCCAGCTCCACGCGCACGCCCTTTTTAACGACAGTTCTCTACGAAATTATGCGAAATGAAAGTATTTTCGAATTTTTATCTATCGCTTTGGAAGAAAAATGCTAGATTTCATTGTTGCAAGGTAGCAAAATTTGTGCAGGATGTTTGTATGAATTTTGTTATGAGGTTTTTGACGAGTCACTCTACTGCAGCAGCCAAAGTTATGTGTCCACCCGTTTTCATTCGTTTAAAACTTGTAACACTCAGTGTGAGTCATGAAGTCGTGACATGTTTGATGAATTATAGATACCTAAAATAATTACAGTGAATGAGCCGTGTGTCGGCTTTATTCTGGTGTGTTTCCTATGTAGGCCAAGAAAATAAAATTGTGTCGTTCCGATAACCCGACCTAGCCTACTTTTTTACCGGTCGACAATAAACTTCATAAAGCTACTTAAACACAGAAGTAAAAAAGAAAGAAAAACCCCTTAAAATCACACATTCATCACCTGGCATTTGATTTTTGCTTGAATGAGGATGTCTTATATGTTTTTATCCCTTTATATGTATGATACGTGTTTCTGGACATGTTGTGGGCAGTGTCTGATCGCTTTGAACTTTTGATAAATGCATTAACAAGAAAAATATTTTGGAAAAAATCCTTACCCTATTTTGAAAACCATGTTATCGGAACATCACAATTTATTTATTTGGCTTTAGCGCCGGGAGTTTTCTGTGGGATTTGATTGTAGCAATATGGGCCCGCGCTACACATTCAACACAACAGAAAAAGCCTGGGCACGGCTCGTAGGCTAAAATTATTGCAGCTAACTTACAGATTGAGTATAGGTTGAAATTTTGGAGTACAGCTATCATAACATGTGCAGAACGTCCAACTTGAAACAATGATTTGTGTAGTCAAGCGAGAGCAAATACAGAGCTTACACATGAGTCGAGACCGCATGCTCAATTTTCTTTAAAACGAAAGCTGCCAGCTTTCCCTACATTCGGTATTAATGAACAAAAAAATTATGCAAAGTTGGTATCATCTTTATTTTGCTAATCTTATAACCTTCACTAAGACGACTTCGTTGCTAATTTTAAATATCTTTTATTGAAAAAAATGATTCCAGAATAACCGGAAATGCGAACTCGAAAGAAAATGACATCTTTTGTTACCCATTGTAGGATGTCGGGCTTATCTCTTATTTTCTATGGCCTTCTTCGACTTTTGCCGAAAACGAAAACTACTACGGATCACGAGATATCGATAAGAACATATACTCAATATAGCAAAAGTTTGAATTCCGGACACCCACCTAACTTCAGCTTCCGAACATCGAACGTTCGGCACTGAGGCCATTCTAAACTAAGCTATGGAGTACGAGTCTACGCTAAAGCTGCTGTACGCCACTCACAGTACCACCGTGTCGGTGATCGGTCATGCCCCGTGGGGGAAATAGTCTGGTGCCGAAACGCAAAACCCAAAAATTTCGGCCCCACAATGGTTCTCGGTGGTTTCTGTATCTTAAAAGCCCATTGAATCAGGATCTGCATGATGCCACCCTGGCACCCTTGGGCATTTTAATATATTCAAGATGGCCGCCAAGATGGCTGCCAAACATGTAAATGGTAATATCTCAGCTCTATAAAATGTTATCAAAGTGATTTTGGTGTCATTTGCCAGGTAAACAGGGCCAAGGAGTTCATTTCTTTGATTTCCCAACATGTTGGCAAACTAGACCAAAATGACTCCAACAGCTTCTTATTGAGCTGAGATATGACATTTTACCCGTTTTTGGATGTCGTTTTGGCAGCCATCTTGGCTTTTTATGCAAATTCAGGGTTGTACATATCAGGCAATGAAAGATATGAGTTCCTAAACCCTATTTACCTGGCAAAGGAGACCACAATGACTCCAACAGCTTCTCATGGAGCTGAGATATGGCATTTTAGCTGTTTTGGAGGTGATTTTGGCAGCCATCTTGGATTTATATGCAAATTAAGAGTTGCACATGTTGGGAAATCAAAGAAATGAACTCCTTGGCCCTGTTTATCTAGCAAATGACACCAAAATTGCTTTGATAACATTTCATAGAGCTGAGATATTACCATTTACATGTTTTGGCAGCCATCTTGGCGGCCATCTTGAATATATTAAAATGCCCAAGGGTGCCAGGGTGCATCATGCAGATCCTGATTCAGTAGGCTTTGAAGATACAGAAACCACCGAGAACCATTGTGGGGCCGAAATTTTTGGGTTCGACCGAAAATCAGGTTTCGGCACCAGACTAAAAGCCGAGTCTTACTGACAAGGAGAAAAAAAACGGAAAACAAAGTTTGCTGATTCCACCAGAATTCACATAGGTGACTAGCACATACACGTGCGGTTGATACATGGTGGCCGCCGCATGGTATGCACGCATACGCACGCGGCGGCCGCTATGTATCGAACCACGCGTAACTGTGTGGCAGACGACAAACTGTAGTCATCACAGGTTGCTAATATTTTACACGTAAAAACTGATATCTATGTGGTATTGGTTAAAAATATAATAGAACTGACCGAGAATAATGAAAACGACAAAAACTAAGGAGAAGTTTTAAAAAAATACCTGAAGTGAAGGCATAATGCTGTATAAAGTCTTCGCAGTGGGAGGTAAAATTGCGTCGTTCGAACTTATTATGGACTCCCTAGAATATCGTCAATCAGCACAACAACAAACCTTCGGGGGATTTCGGGTCATAATCAGAAACGATCGTAAAACTTCGGGATGTGAAAAATACGCTCGGGAAATGATATGTTTTTATCGATATCTCGCGATCCGCGCGCAGTCGCCACGTCAAATATTGACCGTTGGCATTTAAAAAATGTGTTTTAAAAAAGGTTACCAAGTGGGAGTGCCTCTTTAAGGACGTTTCTGCATAATTGCAACAAACCATAGCTTTGCTTTTTTCAACCGAAATCACCACCTAGTAATTGGTCGCTGTGCTCACAATGTAAAAGGTGACTGCTACAGCTGCCACAACAACGCTAGCAAGGAGTCGGACAAGATACATAGTTGACGGTGTTATTTCTTGTGGGCGATGTTCACGGTATGAAGAATGATGTAAAATGAACGTTAGGTGCCGATAGATGGCTAAGAAAAGGGTAAAACTTATTACGAAATGACATTGTAAAACTCAGGTGTGGAATGTCATTTTCCACATATGAGAGCCAAATACGTTAACTTATAGTTAGTAGTACATATGTAGTAGCACGATTTACCTTCCGTATCAATTTAAGGCGAGGCGAACGTTTCTTACGCTCAGACATCTTCGCTTGGTAAGGCCTCTTGTCCGGGCAGTTTGATGTTCCCCATAACCGAGCAGTTAATGGGAGACTATAGTCGAACCATGATGCACTGTCTTGAATCGTGTCACTCAAACAGACTTCATATTGCACTACAAATCTTAGGTTTACTTTCGGATGTTTAGTTTAATTTTAGAACTTTTGAAGAAACGTAACACTTTTTCTGCTCCTCTTTTATCACCAATACATTGAAAGATTGCAAAATGATGATGACAAACATACTTTCACACACCGACAGCTTTTTGCTACAATCTCACGTAGTAGACTGCCGGTTCTGGGATTATAGTGAAAACACACACTCCCTCTACCATGCCTATTGTGAACACCTTTAGGTAATGTGTTTTGTGTGATGATTCACTGATTTTTAACCCTTAATTTTAAATATTAAGCCCCTAGGCACATATGCGAGCAAGTAGGAACACTCACTTAGAGAAATGGCAACAAATCGGTTGGAACACATCTGTAGAGGGGAGAGCCATGCCAAGAAGAAGAATATTCCACCCTCGACTTATGAGGAGATTCGAAAGGGCAAGCTAGGATTCCAAGAGGTTAGGGGGAACTTTTTGATAGGACACGCACGATACAAAAAGACCCAACAAGGGGAGAAGGCTCCCCCTTATATCATGGCCCTCCCATTTCCTTCTAGAGGCTCTTGCAGGATATCAGTGGTGACATTCTCGACGATTTCGAAACTATGCTACAGGCTCGCCCAGACCTATTCATGTCCCATGAAGAACACGAATTCCTGGTGGATATGAAGGATATGAAGCGGTTCTACACTTTTGTCCATCTACGAGATTTCCCTCGGCAGTTTCGCGAAATCTGTAGGCTACATTTCATAGCTTCTGGATATGTACAGGACATTGTGGATGCGCGAGTCCACGAAAGTGTCAGACTCAGCTTTTCATACTGGGAACGCCTTCTACTGCAAGGCTATAAACGGTTTCTACGACCACGATTCAATGAGAGGCAGCCAGAGGTGACAGCCAGAGGATGGCAGTGCCCATACATCATGCGCCTCGATACGGCTTGTCACTATTGACCCAAAATAATAGAACCCAAAGTAAAGAGTGAATACTCGGAAAGCAAGGCATGCAAGAGACCAGAGACCAATGTTCACCTGAAGAGCAAGAGACTGGAGACCCTGGCACACCCAACGAGCAGGAAACTCGGAAGGCACCTACTATACCAAGGATATCGACGCCACAAAAGAGCAAGAGGACCTGTTGCAGCTGCATAGACAGATTCTGTCTTTCAAAGCAGTGTGGAATATCGAAAACAAAGAGGACTTGTTTTTGTACTGGTGTAATCGAACTGCCACGAAATGGCAAAATCTCCAGGCAGCATGTTGGTGTGGCAGAGGAGATGATTGTATCTGGCAAAAGATATAGACCATAGCGTTCCCCTGTCCACATTATAAGCCACCAGATCGCCATCGGCATTGTAATTTGCTACTAGAACGCCATCAACGTTGCAAACTACTAGAGAGCCATGTACATTGCAAGCTAATAGACACTATGGTCCCACCGGAAAAATCCATGGCCACATGAGACAAAAGTATCCCCAGAAGCATGACTCTCCATCAAGCCGAAAAATAGTCATGCCTGCCTCGTTAGCATACCGCTGTTATATCCTCTATACACCGTGGGCATATTTTATCCTGTACCTTCAAGGGTTAACACAAGTGGTCAAGCTGTCTATCAACACATGCTGTATTTTAACGATACACATTTGGTTGCGACTGTTCTGGCAATTAAAATGATGACAAACATCCTTTCCCCAATATCAACGTGATTTACCATCAGTTTGTAGCAAACACAAAAATGTTTTTTACAACCACGTGTGACATTTTACCGCTTTTCCATGCGTCTAAAGTTTGAAGTTTGCAACTAAATCACAGACGTCATGCCCGATACTTTTTATTCTCGGTATACAATGATAACGATATCTTTAGTTTAGAGCGATAGACTTTGCTTTGTAAAGTATACTCTTGAAAGGTCACTGAAAGGTGCAGCAGCACAGGACTAAGATTGAACGATGTGACTTCTCGGTAACCACTGAATGCGGAGCAGGCCAGAATTGATTCCTATAAAAAATGGAGGACCACCAAGCACCAACCGTCCTCGATTTAATAAACTTCATTTTATATATAATTCAATTTATTGAATATTAAGCCTACATCACACGGTTTTCTGTCGAGTTGTCATGTAATTTGTTAGCTATTCTGCGCCACATTGAAAACATTAGGATGGACTGCCAAGATGCTATCTTGCTATCATTAATATTATCACCCAACTCCGTTTGGCGCCATGGCAAGTAGAAAATTATTGCCTCCGTCGGCGCAATGTTGCGTATTTGGCCATTGAGCCACAGATTACACTAGTTACTAAAAGCCGGTAAGGCTTGCGATAGCTGCGGCTATCTCAAGATTTAGCTGACTACTGGTTAGTATCGGCATGTGATACAGAGAGCAAGCGTGGTACCACCAAAGCTGATGAAGCATTATGTTTATACTGGCTTTGGCTTGAATTACTGCAACATATTTGTTCAGTCAAGCTGTTCTGTATAGCCTGGTCGAGTTGCCGCTTTTCAAAAAGAATTTACTTAAATGTAAATTCTTAAAGTTACCAAATTAAAATAAAGAACTGATTGAAAGCGATTGCAGACAGTGCGTGGGAAACGTTCGCTGTAATCTGATACCAAAGGTAACCTGTAGCATATATTTACCTTTCTATTGACAAGCAACATGTAGACTTGTCAAGCTCTGAAAAGCAAACCGGATACTCAATCAAATTCGATTGTCAAAGTACTTAAAAACTCTGACACCTGTACAAATTCTTTTACAGAAGGCAGCTCGTTTACACGCTAGAAGCAATTACTCAGAAAAACGGCTTTAATAATTCGGTTCTCGCAAATGGTACATGTAAAGTTTTATTACTAACATATCTTAAAGATCGTTGTTTGATCTTACTCTGTTATCATATCGAGGGTGTATTGAGGAGCAGGCCACAAATAGCCTTGTGTAAAGTTACTACTTGGTCGCACTTAAAGAGATAAGATAGCGGACACCGTTATATTGTAAAAGTGTAAACGTTTCACTGGATGAAGTGCCAATATCATAATAAGTGGCATTGCCTGCTCTACAGGACGATTGAGGCGATCCATATCCTTCTGACTACAACAACCCATAATACTCAGACAATAATCAAATTATGGTATAAAGAAACTTATAAAACTGACGCCTTGCTGAAACTGGTAAAAATACTTAATTCTGACAAGAAGATACAGTTCACTCTTTATTTTCTAACAATAATATCAACTTGTGATGTCTATGATAAATCACTCTGATTCTTAACACCAAAAGTTTTTCACATTTAACGTTTTATATACTATTGTCACCAATGTGAACGTTCCGCTCTTGACTAGCCAAGTGCGACCTATTTTGCCTCGTTGTGACCAACATGCATTTGGCTTTCTCTGTATTCGGGTCTATTGTGTTGTAGAAGCACCACTTATTAACATGTCCAAGGTCACAGTTCAGTTTACATTCTAATTTGACTGTGGTCTTGGCAGACTTGTGCATTGTAGTGTCATCAGCAAACATATAATTGATGTACAACTGAAAAAGCAGACGACAAAGAATTGACTCCTGGGGTAACAGATAATGAAAGACCGTCGGATTTGAATCTGTTCAGAAGCACATATCAACCAGCGGCTTCAGCATTATCTCACACAACGTATGTTGCAGCGTTGACTTCTAGCAATCGTCCCGAAGTCCACGTGGCAAAATTGCCACTTATATTATATAACCACCGCTAAGATTATTGCATTGAAGAAAGCAAAGGAACAAGTTGCATGTAGTAACCAAAGACGGCCAGTCTTTTACGAGCTAATGCTACACGCATGATGAATTGCTGTCAAAGTTTACTGTTTGGACTCCTAAGTCCAAAAACGAACACCGGGTCTACTTTTCTTGTATGGTAGGCTGTGCTTTCACATATCCCCTCCCGCAAAAAAAACACGTAAGGAATCCTCTCCCCTCTTCAAAATTAAGTAACCCTGCCTGTGTCAAGCATACCTTGCCGTCAATAGAGTGCTTTGTAGTATTACAACATTCCCATTAGAAATGTAAATTTGCTGAATGTCTACCTTGTCAACACAGTCTGTACATGTATGTGAAATCAGTCAGCATGTTGACGAGAAAGCAATCACATCGGCAGATTGGAAGTCAACTATAGCATTGTTGTATTGAAATATATAATGCGCTAACAAACAAATAGGCACTGTAATTCAATGTCGAAAAGAGAGAACAAAGACGTTATTGTCTTTACTATAAAGAGGAAGAAAACAGATCCTTCAATATTACAGCTATTTCTTTTTCAAATAAGAAAAAGCATTTAAATAACAAATGTTTTATCTTAATGATATTAAAATGTTATGCGGATGATGTATTTCACAAAACAAGAATAGTCTAAACAACAACATCGAACACGATGGCAATATGTTCAATCTGCTATCCGATGATAACTGACAGCAATACGTTATAGTCTATAAAATTGTCATACTGCAAAGTAACACGCACTTGCAACAAAATAACAGTCGTAAGCGTCTTGAAATGCATCGCTTTGTTATGAACTTCACGGGAAAAACTGACGTTTGACTTTACAAAATTATAAACATACTTTTTCTAGCTATATTTGTGTTTGTAGTTTCAAATTGTTGACACTTTCCAGTGAAAAGATGATTACGGACTAATTGACGTAATTCTTTAACATTTTTAAGCACATACGAATCGCTGAGTACAAACTGTGCTATCTCACTTGCTCAAGTAGAAGCTCCCTAGGCGAGTGACGGCAAGATCGGGTGAAAGATCTGTACATTACCAGTCTTTTTTATAGGTTTCATTAGGCTGCAAAGTGTTGAGTTGAACGATCATTTTAAGTTCACATTGTTTTCTGATAATTTCATTCTTTGAGAAGACCTTGAATAGAGTATCGTAACGAAAATGATTGAGTCTGCTTTTATGACATACTGGGCTAGCAAAGTTTTCTGCAAATGATTTTTTGTGCATTCTGATGTTGTATAGAATTCTTTCATACGTTTACGTCATCCAAAGTCTGTTTGTCCAATATCAATGTAAGTTTCAAAAGCCAGGTTGGCAGGGTAAAACATCACATATTCCCCGTTATTGGGATCGATTAATAAATGAGTCTGTTGTGGATGAAATAATTTTGAGGGGATTCACATGAAGTCAGACCTTGTTGCATTTGCTGCTGGTTGTTAAATGTTCAACAGCCTTCTGGAGAGACATTCAAGTGCCATTAACTCTGGCTTTGACAGGCAATTTTAGATATTGGCTGATTGCCGACATGTAACAACAGGGATATCTATAATAAAGCTTTCTGGGATTGGGTGAAGTATATTCCAGTGCTTACTATGAATTGAGGGTATGTCCGGTAGGTTGGCAAAGATTAAATAACAAATGGTCTTGCCATATTACCTTAAGACTATATTGCACTTGAGGATTGTATAATATTGCTCCTGCTGGTATTTGAAGCTTTCTCGATAACATTTGAGAAGAATTGGTCTTTTTTTACTCTAAGGGATTTAGGCTGTCTCTTTCCGGTAAAGCTGATCGCTTTGAGCAGATGCGTCGATTACAGAGAGACTGACTCTACAGGATATCATGATATTGTGGCTGTTTTGATCATAGGTTGATAGATAGGAAATGGTAAATGGGTAGGTGTGTTTATCAGCGGGTTTACTCTAAGCTGCATCGTTGATGCTGTAATCAATAATGATCTTGCCTTCAGGCTAAAAACTGTTAAAACGAGAACCATCGCAGGGACATTTGTGTTCGCTCTCCAAAATCCGTACAGATATTAAATCTTCAAGCAGCTTCACGGGGCCTAAGCACTTGCATACACCGGCTAAAGGTACAAGAGTGATAATTCATAACCTTCTAATGCCGTTAGGTGCTCCATCCGATAAAACATAAAGGGTGTAGCACTTGTGGCTACTGATTTATAACCATAATTTTATAAAATGTAGGGCAAAGGTCATTTTAGTCACTTGACATTATGGCAAAAAGTTTCATTCACATATTTATCGCAGTATACCAAAAATCATCTATCTACCTCTATTGGCAAGCACAGACTTAGATATGTGCATATTTAATAAGGTACAGGATGTGGTGTTTTCAGGTGGTTCATCCTATCAAATATGGAGGCAGTACCACTTTTGGTTACTGATGGGTCAAAGGCATATTTGTGAAGACGACGTCATAGGTCATCTGGGTCACATGACATTTATTACAGTGACAGTAAAAAAAAAACATACACAAGGTAATATACCTGAGCAAATGCGACACATGATGGGGAAATAATGTTGTCGCTAAAGCTCCTGGTTACATGGCAGAAATTTAAATGGGGTAGTGTTATGGTTTTATAATCCAAAAATAGAAAATGGGAAATTACTGTAACAGTGGCATATTTTAGTAGTATAGAATCCATTATTGGCTAGGTCGAATGGATGGCAAGCATGGCTGCCCATTGTTAATATATCTCTAAGCTTGATGTATTAACGTTTTCGATCAGTAGATTTATGAGTATATCACATGTCTGTCATCTTATTTGTCTAGCCTAGCATTGATATATTATCATTTTGTCCTTCGTTTTCATACACAGCATTACCACTACGATACAACGCGGCTCGGACATAGATGCTCTGATTATCATTTTTTATAATTCTTCTCCGAACTACCACTAGTTGGGGCTCATTTTAACGCTCTTAGTGCAAAAAAATTTCACAGGCATAGGTTTATTTTCCCTATAGCGTTGACACAGGTTGGCGGACATTTTGAATTTGAAAGACCTGTAAATGTCGGGTTAATTTTTCTCTGGTACCAAACTTGGCAAAGTGACCCATGATTTCTGTTCTTAATTTGGCAAGAGAATAGTTGAAAGTAATATTGAGGTCGAGAAAAGTTTGAGCAAAAGTTTAAGTCTTTCATTTTCGAAAGTCTAGGTCGCCTCAGACGTCGTTTTAACTCACGTAGTACACTTTACAATCTTTGGACCTACGTCTTCACTGTACAAACCAGTCCCTAACGTCTTTCTCAAAGACGTTTACAAAAACTGACGGGACTCTAATCAGGAAAATTAGGACAGACAGTTAACAATGACTAATTTACATATCATCATGGAAATTATGCATTTCTGTTGTTAATTATTTGTAGACTAAATATAATGAATTTCATATCGTACCTGAGAGGCAACTATAATCAAGGACACAGAGAATCAGTACATTAGGCGTATGGTCGGCAAACAAAACATTCGAGTAATATCCGATAAAAAGCTTGTCTCGGGAAGCAATTTAAAAAAACAAAACATGATAAAGCCAAGAAAACAGAGGGAATTCTCAAAAGACGTGACGAAAAGTTTGTTTTCATTAATTCTATTCAATTTTAGCTCGTCGCCTATTCCCAAATGTCGACATTACCTCGAAGAATATTGATTAATCAAGATTTTTGTATATTGCTTTTGAAAACGTATCAAAACGAAAGTCGACTAACGTATACAAATAGTGCCCTTAATGTAGGATCCATGTCTTTAGCTCCGTGTCGGGACAACACACAAGTGATACAAGTAATACCAGATACACATTCTTTCAAGTTTCAAATTTGTTCGAACTCGTAATTACAGCGTGTCGTCACTTCGGCAGGAAAGAAGTTGAAAGTCCCGTGTAGGGAATTTGTTGCTCTGGTGTTTGAGCGCCAAAGTCTATTGTTGTGCCCTTTAAAAATAAACCGTAGTCAATTATTCTTAAATATTGCCAAAATTAAGAGAAAAAAAATGTAGCAAATGAAATGTGATGTCCGTTAGGTCAAAAATTATCAAAAAATTATAGAAAATTCTTAAAAATTGAAAAAAAAATTGCACTAAACTTTTAGCGGGAGAAAATTACAGCGCACATTTTGGCGGGAGAAAGCGCTCAAGGGATTAAAAACGATTTTAAGACTATTAATGAAAAGTAAATGAAGATGGAAGCACACACGACTTTAAAATTTACCTCCCCGTGCACGAATTGTTAACGATAGTTTTCCACGATATTAAGGGAAATGAAAGTATTTTCGCTTTTTTACGTGTTGCTTGGTAGGCAAAAAGTGAGCTTCCATCGTTGTAAGGTAGAAATACGTTTGCATGATGTTTTTATGGCATTTTTCTATGTGGTTTCTGACAAGTGGCTCTACTGCGGCAGCCAAAGTCATGTGTCAATTACACCGTACTCGTTTCGTTTCAGCACTTGAACACTCAGTGTAAGTCGTGACAGGGTTTATTGACTAATTATGGATACCTGATATATAGCCCCCACTTTTTCTGTCGTGCGGGCTGTGTAGCTCAGGGCGTTGTCTAAGGGATGGACTTGTAGCCTTATAGGCCGGCGCTAGACAGCCGACACGACAGAAAAAGCCCGTTGAGTACAATCATTGCCGCTAACATAGGAATTGTGTATAGGCTTAAATTTTGCCATACAAATTTAGCCTTAGGACAGAAAACGCCAAACTTTAAACATAATGATTGATCTAGTCAAGCTAAATCAAATACAGAGCCTACACCTGAGTAGAAACCGCGTGTTTAATTTTCGCCTCCATTTAAGCGGTCTCTTCAAAACGAAAGCTGCCCAATTTTCCTACATAACGTATTAACTATCAAAAATCTCACGCAAAGTTTATATCATGCTTAGTTTGCTTTTCTCATGACAATCACTTAGAAAACTTCATTGCTTCTTTCAGTATAGTTAAAAAATTACATCCGTCTTGACTGAATATGCAAACTTGAAGGTTAAGGAGACCTTTGGTAGCATGTCCGGCTTAGTTTTCTCGTCAGTAGATTTTCTATGGCCTACTTTCAACTTTTACCGAAGTGATAATTACTAACCTGTTAGTGAAGCACTGGGAAAAGCTGTACAGGTACTTAGTCCTGGGACACTTTGGCAAAATTGCCATAAACCATAGTACGATTTGCTGGTTCCAACCGAAATCACCACCCAGTAATTGGTCGCTGTGCTCACAATGTAAAAGATGACGGCTACAGCTGCCACAACAACGCTTGCGACGGGTCGGACAAGAGATAAAGTTTACGGTGTGATTTCTTGTAGGCAACGTTCACAGTATGAAGAATGATATAAAATTAACGTTAGGTGCCGATGGATGGCTACGAAAAGGCTAAAACCTATTACGAAATGATTTATGGGATATGGTATTGCGGGTCGAGGAAGCAACATTATAAAATACAGGTGAGGAATGTTGTTTTCCACATATGAAAGCCAAATACACAATAGTTACGTCATCTTTGTAGGTATAGAAGTGAATTCAATAGATAATCATCGATTGGGCGAAAGAACATTAAAAGAAAACGATCCTTTGTCTCTGTCCATATCGCGAAGTTCTAACTCATGTGCGACAAACTATATAAATAGGCTACGATCAGATCAACGCCCCTGCTGACAATCCGACCACACCTGCATGACAGAGAAAATGCGGCGTGTCAGTGCCTTAACCCCGCCCATAAACAGGTAATATATAGCATCCCTGGGAAACAGGAGCCTATTGATTGGATAAATATCACTGGCATTTATTTCATCAGCCTATCAGCTACAAACTTTCTAGCCGCCGCACACGCCTCTCCACTTAAAATTAATGCTTAGATATGGCTGTGCATCATGGCTGCATATTTCTCTTGAAGCCTGACGCTGTAAGACTATATAGTCACAGTTTGCATATCATACACTTGATCCCGACTTAATCTGTTTACAAGTCCCAAAGGCTAAATTATGTTTAAATTGCCTGAATTGTTCATATAAGGTACAATTTGAATGAGTATGGCTTTGTCAGGATCCAAAAGTTAGGGTAACGTGGCCCCAGCACAAGGGTGCCGAGACTGCGACCAAGCCTATTAATTCTTAGAAAGCACTTCACAGTAAGGAAGGGTTATATCGGTCATAATACCATATACTCACGTATGTCACGTCATCACGCGACGCCCCCTTCACACCTGCTTCTCAATCACAAAAACTATGCAGTCTTACTGATACGCCTACTTTGCAAGAACGTTAATGTTTTAATCTAGCTATCAACCAGCGGCTTAAACATTATCTTACACAACGCGATGCTGCAGCGTTGACTCCTAGCCATCGTGTTGACGTTGACATGGCAAAATGACCACCTGTGTAGCAACCAAAGAGGACCACATTTTAACGAGCTAATGCTACAGGCACAGTGCAGTGCTGCCAAAGTTTACTCTTTGGATTCAACAAAGGTCACCGGGTTTACTTTGTTTACTTTTCCGGATCTGGTAGGGGTGTGGTATCACATACCCCCACCCGGCAAAAACATGTAAGGGATCATCTTCCTTGTCCTTCAAAATTAAGTAACCCGCCCTGTGTCAAGTATATTTTGCTGTCAATAGGGTGCCTGGTAGTCTTAAAATATTCCGATTAGAAATGTACGTTTGCTAAATATCTGCCTTGTTAATACAGTCTGTACGTGTACACTTATGTGTAATCAGTCAGCATGTTGACATGAAAGCAATTAACTTCAGAAGTGTTGAAAGTAAATTATGACATTAAGGTAGAACGCACCTCGGGGACAGACATTCGGACTCTCAAACTTTTACAATTCTCTTCTGATATACCACATATGGGGGTTCATTTTGGGGTTCATTTTAAAGCTCTCGGTGAAAGAAAACTTTTCTATGGCTTAGTTTTTCTAAATTCGAAAATTTATATTTTTCTTCCTAAGAGTTAACACAGGGATGGCGGCCATTTTGAATTTCTAATATCGGTAAATCTTGGGTAATTTGTTTCTCTAGTACCAAAATTTGCACGGTGACCCCCGTATTTTTATTCTTGATTTTGAAAGAGAATGATTGAAAGATTCCTTGAGGAAAGTTAGAGCAAAAGTCTAAGTCTTCTATTTTCGAGGTGCATATTACCTTAAACATTATAACATTAAACATTATAACATTATTATAAATATGTGATGCGCTGACGAACAACTAGGCACTGAAATTCCATGTCGTGACTAAAGAAAGAAATTCTTGTTTCTATTATGAATAGGAAGAACACAAAACCACAAAACTTGCAGCTTCTTCTTATAGACATGTTGTATCGCGCAGGCACTATTTTGATCTGTTGTACGGATGATGTATTTCTCAATACAAGTATAGTCGACACAGCAACACCAAACACGATGGCGCTTTGTTCAAGTACATACACCACTATCTTTGCCCGGATTTCCATCTTTATTTTTATTGTTGCTGTGTCTTTGGTGGCATGTTGCTATTCGACGATAATTAACAGCTACAGGTTATGATCTATAAATTGTGAACTTACTTCTAAGCTTCATAAAATTTCGTAATTGTTCTTCCGATACACTTTATTTAAGTCGATTAAAGTCGATTAGCCTTCAAAATATTTGATAGTAAAATGTTACCAGTGATAATGTATGGTAGCGAAATTAGGGGGCTACACTCAGGGGAACATATTGAAATTGTACTCAATAAACACAATTCTGCCGTTTTATCTTAAA
Source organism: Ptychodera flava (assembly GCF_041260155.1). NCBI lineage: Eukaryota > Metazoa > Hemichordata > Enteropneusta > Ptychoderidae > Ptychodera > Ptychodera flava. The sequence continues at coordinate 3,625,620 of NW_027248280.1, forward strand.
TCTTTACCATAAGGCACCTAACTAGACTTTTAAAAGAGAACTTGGTCGTTATTTCATCCGTACAATAAGAATGATCAGAGTAATGCAGTACTGGTTAAGATTACTTTCAATATCACACCAACGGATTGCACGTCATTGCTACGATTTTCAATCCACTCAAGTAGACTTAGAAAAAAATTGTTTCTGCGAGGGAGATCAAACAGTTACTTTTTTCAATGGGAATGGGAGAAGCCTGGTTGAACCAAGGAGTTGGCTGTGTCAAAACATATATTTAAACAGAGATGTAAAGATATTCAAGAATGGCAAGCTGGTCTTCCTACATTTCGCAAGCTAGATACTTACTGTAGATTCAAATGTATATTTGGTAGAGAACATTACTTTATTACAAATTCAGAAATTTACAAATTCATAAATTGCTTATGTCGCTTTAGAATCTCAGCACACTCACTACGTATCGAAACTGAAAGACATTCACACAATAAACGTTCAGAGAGAATGTGATGCAAAGAATGGAAAGGATGAATTTCACTTTTGTCTAGTATATCCCTTTTACAAAGAGCTCAGAGAATAATTCCTACTTTGTAATATTTATCAATTTCCTTCATTTGAAAATGTTGTAATGTTTTTGCAATCTAACAATGCTGCATCCTTGCGAAATTTATCAAAATATATTTTCTACCGTAAGTAATGAAGAAACGTGTAAATGCATCTTCACAGTGATGCAATCATTTATCACTTTATAGTCATGTAATATTAAATGGTAGATTTCAGGATCTTCTTATACAGCTGCCTTTCCAAGAGATTTCCACTTACTTTTGTGTACATCAATGCCGGTGACTTACTGTATGTGAATAAACGATATCTTTCTGACATCTTTCTGATATTTAAGCCGATTGACTTGCATTTTGCAATGACAGTAAGTCCCCTAAGGACGTTTTATAGCTTTTCGGCGATGAGGTGCAATGTCACCAGATCATTACAGGGAAAAAACTCAGAAACTCGCCGAGTTTCCGTCGTTCGCGTTCACTCGCATGCGCAAATTCCCTTGCCACGGCGTTCACCTGTCACAAGCATGAATACAGTGAAGGACCATACAGAGGAATCTCGGCCAAAACGTTTCATTTAAAAATCACAATAACCCGTTAAAACTTGCTGCAATGACTTTATTATACAATCACCGACTTAACCAAGTGCATATCTCACGTGCGCAAATTGCATTTTAATATGCACTTTGACCAAACCAAATCTACAACATGTAATAGTATATTTTCAAACAAGGGGCCAATCCTAGCATAGACATCTCTTCACAATTTTGCTTATATAGGGTTCTATTCTAGTCGTCGGTCCTTGCTACATTTGCATGGCATTAAGCTTGCTTGACCTTCTTTGAATATAACCAAATCAAAGGGACGTGGACGTAGACGTGCAGACGGCGGTCGCCTTAATATGTGATGAGGGTTAAGGGGTCAATTTGGTACAGTTTACATTCAATGTGTCTGATACTTTTACCCCTGCAATCATATCATGAAAAATTGTCATATTTTCTATATCCTGCTTTCGACTATCACCGAGGCTGTAAACAGTAACCTGTAAGTCATTCACTGGGAAAATCTGTACAGGCACTTAATCCTAGGACGCTTCTGCAATACTGCAAAAGCCATACTAAAACTTGCTGTATTCAGCCTGAATAACAACCGAGTAATTGGTTACCGTGCTCACGGTGTAAAAGATGGCTGCTCCTGCCACAACAACGCTGTCGAGGGATCTGACAACGTACATTGTCGACGGTGTGATTTCTTGTAGGAAACGTTCACGGTTTGAACACTGATATGAAATTAATGTTAGATGCCGACGAATGCCTAAGAAAAGGTAAAACTTGATACGAAATGATTTATAGGATAAAGCATTGCTGGTCGAAGAAAGAACTATTAAAACATACAGATTTGGATGTCGTGTTTCCCGAAAATGACAACACAATACGTAATAGGAATAGAAGTGAATCCGATCATTGATTGGGCGAGGTGATCATTAAGACAATATTATATTAATTGTCATTGTCCATATCGAGAAGTTCTAGCTTGCGTTCGACAAAGTATATGAATAGGCTATGGTCACTTCAACGTCCCTTCTGAAAATCCGACCACACCTTCACGAAGAGAAAATGTGGAGTATCGGCGCCTGAACCCCGCCCATAAACTCATTACATGTAGCATTCCTGGGAAACATGACTCGATTGGTTGGCTGAATATCAGTGTCACTTATTTGATTATTTGCTTCAAAACAGCCTATAAGCTTTATACTTTCAAACCGCCGCACGCCTCTCCACTTGAAATTAGTGCTTATATATATGGCTGTGCATCATGGCTTTACACTTTTCTTGAAACCTGACAATGATAAGAATAGAGTTATAGTTTGTATATCATAAATTGACCCCGACTATGGACAAGTCCTAAAGGCTTAACAGTGTCACAGTCTTAAATTGCCTGACTTGTTCGTATTAGGAAAGCGCTGTTTTCGTCCCAATACTTAAAAATATCTGACTCAAACTTGCTGGAATGCAAGCTGTCTTAACGCTCTTCCAAAGTATGTCTCAGATTTTTCATATCTTGCTTAGTTTTTAGCACAATTTTAAAGAAATTAACTAGGGTTAAATTCACCGCTCTGGAAGTTTTTCTTGCATAAAATTTGTTTAAAAAGGTTCTGAGACACACAGTGAAAGATCCTTAGAACACCTTTTACTCACATAAATTTCAGCCACATATCTCAAATCATTGAAACAAAAAATAGCGAAAATTGATTTTTGAAAGGTTATGCAAATTACCTGTCAACTGATAGTTATGTAAACAATGGTGACACTTTGGTAACAAAAATGCTCCCCTATATAAAAGCTTTCCGAAAATGTATAATTCACCGGAGTTGTGAGCTTATGAGCCACTAAAGAATCATTAGCTTAAAAAGTTCAATTTCTTGTCTTGGCGAACCTTAAGACAATGCCTCATCGCAGTGCGAACGGTTTCTATTTAGCAATCGTTGCAATCATTTGATCGTATCTGAAAAAGTGTAACATGTTCCAAAACAAAAGACAAAGAATTTCAACCAAAGTAGGCGCTAGTTAAACACACGTAGCCCGTTGTTATGGGCTTCTCTTGGAAAATCGTTTATAAAACATGAAAAAGGGAATTGGCATGCAATCCTGTCGAAATCCAAAAGAACGGTCAAAATTGTCTGTTAAAGTATAATGAGACCTAGACCATGCTTTCACATAATACAGTGTATCTAGAACATTTTGCCACCTGCCCCTCCTTTGAGAAGAGTATACCTGCGTCTTTGTCTGGCTATCCTATCGAAGCCTTTCGAAAAGTCGATAAAAATATATTATCAATTGCAGAAAAAACATGGCTAAACCATTTTGTGCTTCATCGATCTTTACAAGAATTTCCGAAGATGAGTACCTGGGGGTCAGGGTGCAAAGGGTTAAACGAGTATTCAAAATAGAACTAAAACATGCTTAATAAAAAGAGATTCCTTTGTAGTTCTCTTGGGAATTAACTGAGCCTTTTGCACAAAGGTTCTATGATTGCCTTTGCCCATTCCTTTTAGAACTCGTCACCGTCAAACAGTTCGTCGAAATGTATACTATAGTTAAATAAGATAACAATACATGCTCTGGTGATTTAAAAAATCCACACAACAAATTATCAGGCCCGGCTGGCTTTCCAGCCTTCAAATGACGTGTTGCATTAAAGATTTTCTTTTTTTTATTGGACCGTCCAAGATGTCCTAATCTATTTCTGAAATAGATGTCATCACACCGGTGTTAGTCATAAGCTCTTTTAATTTATATGACAGAGAATATAATTCAATATCGGTTGATAAATGTACGGAATACAGACTTCTAAAATGATCAAATCAGTCACTCGAACGGATGGTATTAGCATGTGGACTCACATAATGTTTGACGCCTTACTGTTGCCAAAAAAGTAATAGTTTTGGATCAGTTGACCAATAGCTTTCTAGAATAGTCCTTTCAATATAATCATGTTTTTTATACGATAGACTTATTTGAATCTGTATTTTGATCCTCCTTAATCTTGTAATATGCTGTTATAGTTTTCCCTTCACATGTATTTAAAGATGCTATATTACTTCTCTTTCAATTTGCCACACTGTTTGTCAAACTTGCGGGGCTTATCCTTGATACTTCTCTCTGTATCAATATTCCTACTTCTCTTCATACCACATCTTCCTTACAGCTACTCAGTATCAATCAACCAGGATAGACAATCGCGTATACATTTACTATTCTGTACGTTCCACGCACGTTATGTAGCGTGGATGATAACAAAAACCGACTCATTTGAGTGTTTTGATAGAACACAAGGGAGGCGCTAAATTACTTATGAAGTTGATCGTAGAGATTGAAGTTAATTAGGACAGAACTCAGGCTAGACAAACCATAATACAACATACGTACTGATGCCAATCTGTTTTTTATGGATACACATGGATAAACAGTGGAGTAGAGTGTCATTTAGACGTCTGTCGCTGTGAAAAGACAAGTTTTACTTTTTAGAAAATGCATGCCTTTCAACATCTGCAGTTGAGTAACGTTAACACGAAATTATCAATGTAAAAGTGAAAGAAGATTTTCATGTATCGTTGGACAGAGACACTTTCTTTATTGAATTTTTCGGTGTGAACCATGTTATTCATTTCAATTTCCCTCCTTCACTTTCGAAATTCTCATCTATTCAAATTCCATGCATAATTGACGATAAGATTCATAAATTTAAAAAAGAAATGTATTTCATTATGGCTATACCGTGGCATTGAGATAACTAGAGTTGTTGACACCATAAACACCTTATTCCCAGCTTCCTGCACACACACAGCAGGCTAACTAGCGAGATGTTTAATTTTCTGAACAATTTTTATACCGGTATTCTTAATCATGACATGAAAGCTAAAATGTTATGTGGTATCCATGGCTCGGTGATTTCACCAAAGATCTTTTTATTAAAACGTGTATATGACAGAATATAAACTGGTATTCGATAAACACTTCTGTCTGACAAAGATGTGGTATAGTAGCTCTATTCATTACACTCACTGTTTATCCACGTGTCTCCCAAAATAAATGATCAGCATCTGTCCGCATTCATTGTATCGCGTTTCATCTACCGGAGTGTTGACATACTAACCGATAGCAGACTGATTAGATATCATCAACATAAAGAGTATTTCAGCAACTCTGTTGTATGTTCTAACCCAAACACTCATAAATGATTTCGGTTTTTCTTATCTACAATGTTATTTGCAAAACTTGTGTGCAACTTACAAAATAGCGAATGTAATGTATTCGCGACTGTCCATCCTGGGTGACTGTAGCTGTATGCAGCAATCGCGTATCTGGTGACTATTCTTGACTGAAAAGATGAAAAATTTTAAGCACTGCTTATGTTTATTAAGAATAATAAGAAGAATACAAGTCCAAGTCTATATTCTACGATTTCTTCTAAACTGTGTCATACAATAGCTAAGGAATAGTTTTGTATTTTTCATTACCACAATATGCCTGGGTAACAAGAAGGATTCCACTTGTTATAGCAACGGCAACTCAAACCCAGGCAACGATGATTGAGTAACCGAATGAAAACTCTTCTGTCTTTTCCACCTGTCTAAGGGATACAATCGCGAACCAGATTGTTCCGACCAAGACGATCAAACCTGAAGACAGAATAAAAATCAACATTTTAAACCTAGTTCTCCTGCGCTGCACCCATATGCAGTGCTTATTTATTTGCCATCAAAAAGTAATGTTTTATTGCAGTCAAATGTTTTATAATATTACCAATTCGAGGACTGTCCCAGGGAGAACCAATATTAGTTCATGAAAAAAAAATTGTTGTGGTGATAACTTTTTAAAATGTGTAGCGGCGACGCAATATTTATCATTTTCTGCTTTCCGCAACTGTTCACAATCACACGTTCGTTTTGTGTCTTGAATGACTTTCCCTCGATTCTGTACATAAAGGATACATATCAAATGCTCACTCTCTAGACACTACACCATTTGCCTCATGATGACAACTAAACGCTGCAAACACTGAACAAGAGAATATGTATTTCAATTTGTGAGGTAAACTCAATGTCGTGTCTTACATGCCTAGCAAGCAGCAATCACACAGTGCTTTACAATGTATTTTCCTACTCTTATTACTTTAGGTTCCTATTTCAACTCATTGGCTCTATTTAATATATTGTAACTAGATCTCAGCATGCGTGAGCTTGTCGCAAACTTTCTGCCACTAGCTTACCCTGATCCCTTTCTTGCAGGATCTATGATTCATCTTAGTGTTTGCTCCCATTGAAGTTCAACAGCTCTATTGTCCACCGAGTGAACTCTATGCTGATGCTAATTGTATTGTAATCGACATTCTCCAAATGAATTTGACATTTTCTTACTGGACTTTATCTTGCTGTTCATTATATCTTATTCAACCCAATGCAATGTAAGATACTACACCTATTGACGATACTCTGCCTCAAAAGAGGACTGTCAATACCAGTTCGAAATGTTACCGATCCTTGTAAGCGGCGAGCAAAACCAACAACTCAGCAAGGAGATAGAGCGGGCAATCATAAACAGAAATCCACTAAGCTGCATCAAGACATTCACACAAACATATTCCGCTTGCCTTTAGTCTAACATACCAACTATCAATATGAACAAATACTCAAAAAAGCTGAAAAAGTCAACACATCTCCTTGCGACCTTGAATGTTCGATCAATCCTCAGAAAAACAACTGCAGTGGGAGATTACATCACACACTCGTCTACTAGCCATGACCGAAACCTGGATGAAGGAAGATGCAAATGAACATATGATCAATGAATGTACTCAGAGAGGGTACTCATTCTGTCAAACACTACGTATCATTGAGTACTGGTATTACTCTTTTACACAGATCAACTTTGAAGAAACAGTCATGGAAACCTTTCACAAACTTGAAATCCATGAAAGTTACGCAGGCTATTTTGTCAAGGCAGGGCATCTCGGATCAAGCTGATAATAATCTACTCTCTGCAACCAAAAAATAAGAATACATTCGCCGTATCGCAGTTCTTCTCTGAGCTTGTAGCTCTGCTTGAACAGTTTAATGCATATTATGGCCATCTATTAATTATCGATTATTTGACTGACGTACTGATATTCCACCGAACACCTCCGTGTTATTCAGTCTTGTGGCCTGAGACAAAGAGCACAGTCTCCGATTCATATTCGTGAAAAATCTCCGACTTAGTCATCACAAATTTTAATATACTTAGTGTTTCATTTGATGTCCATCATTAATCTCTATCCGTTAACAGATCAATTCATAACGGCCATGCTACAGAAACCACGCTTCAAAGACGTCCAATCATTTAGCTTTCAATATCTGCCATTTGTATCCATGCTTCAAGAGATGTCAAGATGTATTCTATCCCGATAACACTTCAGTCGCAGTCGCCAGAATTCGATATAAGCTATTAAAAACAATCCTGAAATATTTTCAACAGCTAACCATCGGATTATACAACTGATACATCTGCTACACATAAAGGTTGAATGACCTTTGCCCCGATCGTCATTTAAGGGGTCGACCACCTTCCTTGAGTGATTTGGTCATTTTTTGTTTATGGTAAATTTTTGAATCTGTCTAATATGGCCTTTGAGTGGACGATAAGTTTGAAACCATAACATACTCGGAAATGAGTTAGATTTTAACAAAAATGAACATTGTAGGCCAGTTCGCGTGCCGTATTTTTCTTGTGTCTTAACGGTTTCCAGATTAGTCAAGGCTATCTCAAGAGCATAAGTAGATTACGCTAATTCCGTCCGGAGGAGTGCGCATGCGTCAGTCTTCTTCCCAGCTGCCGGCAGGAAGTATGTCGTGGCTACTGAACATGCTGAAGGTAGCCGTCGTCGATTGCAAAAGCATGGTCCACAAAGCGAATATCAAGCATATGGCTGGGAATGAGAGAACAGTTAAAATTGTCATGCCAGGCTTAAAACTCCAGTTCCTGATGCGTTGAAAAGGTGTCAACTGGAAATGGTCGCAAGCGAGGAATGTAACGCAGAACGCTTACTCATTCAACACTAAACCACGGTCCGGACCGTGACTAAACTGAGCTTCGAAAACAAACTGGTGATACATCTTGCGCACAACAGAGAGGCTGCTCATTGTAGTTTACGTAATTTTTACCTCGTTTTCCTATAACACGTATTTAATAAAACTGTTCCCGTACAAAACAATAACGGCCGAAAATCCAAATAGTAGGTCATTGTCTTTACGTGTTTGCTAAATAAAGTTCAGCACTCAAAATTAATCGCCGCCGAAAACATAAACGTACATTTGTGTCCGCTAACAAATGACGTGGACTCAATGAAAAGTATAGTCTGACATTCAAAACTGACCCCGCCCCAATCAAACCAGGCTACTCCAAAAATCCAAAAATTACGTCTTTTTCTGATAACAGTTTACATGTTTGTCTGCACCTTATGAAGACCGACATTCAAAATTAATCCCGCTCCGAACTAATTGCGACTGATGATAAAAATGTCAGATGATTTTTAACGTCTGCAAATGCCCAGTAAAGTCCGGCAACCAAAATTGTTACCGCTACGTTACGGTTTACAAGTAAAGCATGCAATGAAGATTACGTTCCTGTACGTCACCACAAGTTTTCTATCTTTTTTGTGAAAATGGTTGCGACGTCTTTTTGTTTCGACAGTTGGGCGAGCAACATTCCTCTCAGTAGAAATTAGAAATATGCCAACAGTTCGAAATTTTATATTAACGAGAAAATCGCGCCTGTGTCTGCTCTGCCCGGTTTGGAAACGTGAGCTTATTGTTTTGTAAATTCTATGCGGACACAGAGGGAACGTGATGCGGGTAATGCACGTAGAGTTTAGAATGCCGTGATTTACAATGTAAACGCAATGTTGACCTAGCATTTGTTTTTCAATCTGTACCGGAGCTAATCATAGAGCATATATAATTTGTCTCGATCAACTGAACTTTTATTGGCGGACTGCTCATGAAGTGAGTCGAAGTCCAGGGTCGAAATCGATCTCGATTGAAAAGTATGCGATATTTCACAGCACAAATTCATGTCGGTATAGCTTTAAAATCATTGCGATTGAATTGTTATTAGGTAATTATAAACTTATGCAATAAATTTAAAGAAGCCAAAATTGAAAATGAGAGAATACTTTCCATGAATTTGAGAAAAAAATAAACAACCGTGAACGTGCTTTTTTTTGAATCAGCAACTACTTTTTCCTGTGGATAAACTCAATCACGCTGAAAACAGCGTGCTGCTGGCCTGTCTATCGTCGCTATTATAGTCAACGGACAGTCGCCACCGGAGAACGACAAATGCTCGTTTCCAAACATCAGCCAACGCGATATTCAACTGTTTGATTGAAGTTCACGCATTTCATTACTTGTACAAAATTCGACCGTCGCGGTTTTAGAATGACGCATTCAGTTTAATATCAGCGTGGTCAGAGATTCACATCTGTTTTAGGTACTCGCCTCCATGGCACTCGCGAAGCCAAAACAAGTTGCTTTTAGAATTGTTCAAGTTTCGTGTCAGATTCAATTTATTTCAGTTTTTCGCCAACTTTTTATCTTTCTATCAGGAAATCGTTTTAAATACCAGGTGTTATATTTAGTTTAGCCTAACGATGGGTTCTAACATGGCACAACACAAAGTTAGCCCGGCACTGGTGCTTCTGAGGTCGGAAACCGCGTTCATGTAGCTGTCCGTTTTTAGCTCCATGCCATGTTCAAGGCGGACTGTGGTCGTACTTCAACATGCAGTACGGAGCGTAAAAGCTAACGTACGCAACACGGCGTCTGAATGAATTCGTCTTTGTCGGTATGTACCACATTGTAAATTCATTGTCATGTGTCTCTCTCCAGGCAGGAAGCTGAAACGCCGTGACGGTTGCGCAACCAAAAGAGAGGAAAACACGATGTCATCGGACTTGGCATGCAAACTCACATAAGTTTACGAAGTATATATGCAGCCAGCCATTTCTTCGCTTGATAATCAAATTTTAACTGGTACACACAGTGCACAGTTAATACGCTAGTTTGTATTTAGCAAGAAGATTATCCCCAGATTTAGCTCGGAATGACAGTTGTGTAAATAAAGCCTAACGCTTACACCGCGAACTGGCCGTTTCAGTGTTCATTTTCTTCCAATTTTCACGTCATGTATAATTTCATTCATACCACAAATTCAGACAATTGTGTAAAAAGTCCTGTACTTCATTATGGGCTGGGAATTTCCACCGAAAATGTGAGCGAACCGGAATTTTAGCTGACTTTGTGCGACTCGAAGGGTCGCATACACATTTCTGCGATTTACTCCGTTCCGTTTTGGCAATGTATCGCAACTTCTGGAGAGTGTAACTTGGCGCCGCGTTGACGGATTAGCCTTATCTTTGCACAGGTTGTAGTTAGTGACTGTTTCTACAAAACCGTGTCTCAGAATTCCGATAATGTTCCGAAAACAAAAGATATCGTGACAAACGTGGACAAAAGCCGTTAATTTATTCAGAATCCACCACTTCTCACTTTCAAAGCTAATTGTGCAAAAACAAAGCGGAGTATCAAAAATCCAAGACACGGTTTTTTACACACCTTACCCTGCTATCGATTGCAGTAAACGGCTTACCAATGGCCATCACCCTCTCGTACTTATACTTTTTTAAGTGAAAAAACTCAAAAACACACATTTTTGAGCAAAACAAACACACGCAAACAGGTTTTGAAATATTCTCACAATTTTTATAATCTTCAACTGTCGACCTACCCAAACATATACTACATGTTGGGTTAAAGATTCATTTTAATGGTGAAAAATCAGGTTAAAGAAAAGTGTCTGCGAATGTGGGTCTCCCCCTTAAACGGAGCTTAAAGGCACCCTTCTCAATCCCTGGTTCTCGCATTAGCAAATGTGTCAATAGCCCATTAACAGTTTGCCATTCTTTTGTTTTCCATTGAATATTTATCAAGTACATAATATTTATATTAGATAAATCTGATAATTGAGTGGGGGCTTAACATGACACATGTTCTTATCACCGAAATAATGTACATACTGTATGCAATGGAGTGCATGTTATATTTCCTTTTTAATCTACACGGGTCCAATAATTCCTTATAGAATTCAGAGTTCCCACCATTATGTGTAGCGTTAGTCTAATTAGTGGAATACCGGTTGGGGGAGGGGAGCTCAAGCACCGTTGTGCGGTCAATGTCTACTAACAGTACAATCTCGACCACACACACATAAACATATTGAAGCAGGGGTTTTCAAGTAAAACGCGCTGACTTGAAACAATTTGTGAAACTTTGATCTTTGTAAACAACAGGGCTCTGTGAAATGATAAGTTGATGCTAGGCCAATACTATTGATACAAAGGCAGAATTCGAAATGCTTCAGATTGACACTGAATTTGAAGATATTCCCGCTAAATTATTCAAACAACCGCTTGCCATAAATGACCTTGCAGGAAAGGTTTGATGAGCAAAATATATTTATAGTTGATTCTATTTAGCATAATAAATTTTACACGAAACTTGGCTGCTAGCCCACCTGTAATACCATACATTACGCCAACGGCTACCAAGCGTACTTTAGCTCTTTCTGCAGTAAATATGGACACTGTGCAGAGCAAGGCGATGAAAGCCAAGCAACAGGCCGGTACCATGCATATCAAAGTACCAAACACTGCATCTGAAAAAGTAAAAATTTGGTGATATGACAAAACGCTTCTCTCGCTTGAAATGGACGATCCCTCACTCATTGTGAAAATACTGAAAAATTAATTCAGTTGTTACGTTATAATGCCCCTCACAAAACCTAGCGAGTTGAGAGTGTAAATACAATTCACTTTTTGTGAAACATTGACCTAACGATGAATACTTCGACGCTTGTCATTGCATCGATGTTTTTTTTCTTAAGAGTACTATTTTCGATATTATTCATATTTTCGATAGTATCATATTTGAAAGGGCTACACTTACCATGAAGTTCGCCCTTGTAGTTTGTACAATCCTTCTTTCCGTAAGCGTCGTAGAAACACGTCTGCCACAAACCAATTACAAGCGATACTTTTAACCCCTCTTTCGAGGACCGTCTAAGAGCCCAAAAATGAGTCGACATACTAATAGAAAGAATGACACAAACACAAATGAACAATGATACTCCTGTCACATCTCTTGCTCCGACCATTTTTGCCTTCAAGATCCAGTGGTATAGCACAATAATTGCTGCTAAATTAATGAGACATCTATTTCTTCATTGCGCATGTGCTAAATTTATTCAGTAAAATTTTGTTTGATATCAGCGTTCGTTGGACAAAATATGTTACTGTATGAAGCATTTCGCTTGGTTATATATCCGTTTATAACTCGTCAGACCGCACACACATAGTTGTTGTTTTTATGTATAGGATAAAGCCCGAGTAGGGGGGCTCTTCTGGTAAAATGTCGAGGCCACAGGCCGAGACATTTTATCGTAGAGTTGGACTTTATATACCAGAAGAGCCCTCGTACTCGGGCTTTTATCCGACTTAAAAACTATCGCCCCTAACTGATATATTTTCGTTTTCAATGTGTTTACGTCAACCATCCCATTTGTCAATGTAACATGTTTAGGATATGAATTAAAACTTTTATTTGTGAAATAGCTTTCCAATGTAATGGAACATCCTATAAATGCCCTAGGGCTTATTATATAAATGCCCTAGGGCAAAGCAGATTTTGTGTTGCAGCTGGTTTCCGCTGAGTTACCAATTTGAATATTAAAATGTACCAGATGTTCACAGAATATGACATGTTCACTTTTGATTGGACAGTACTTTACTACGGCGCTGTCATTCGTTTCTGGAATTTGGTGACCAGGGCTTTACGAGTAAATAAAACACCCTGAATTAAGCACTCTGATCGGTCAATCAACAGTAGATAGTTTTTAATCATACCTAGCAACTGCTCTATTCACATAAGTACGGTAATCTTAACTTTTGGTCGCACCCAATGATTTAAAGTTTGTTTATTCGTACTATTAAAAAAATTTGGCCGTGGCTGAAAGTCTTTGACAAAACTGAATCTGTTCGAATCAACCACATACGGTGTACTGTAATGACTTTAATCTGTCTTGATGAAAACATCGCTTCGATTCTGCTGAAAATACATTTAAGTCACTCAAAATGGAATATATCCCTAATGCTTTCCTTGATTTTCATCAACGTTCTAAAATTAAGCATTTACTTCCACGATGCGACTTCATTCTTCTATCGTCGTATTGAAAATCCGGACATACTTCCTGATACAGCCGCAGAAGTACACTGACCTCATTTAAAGCGACGTTCTCGATAACTGACTAAAGGTTATACTGTTTGTTAGCCCAAGACATCTAGACAGTGTAAGTTTACTACTCTGTCTAGTGATAATTTGCGAGGCATTGTTGGCCAATAATTATATATTTCTCCTCCTATCTAAGCAGGCGAAAATGTTTTCACAGCTGTCAAAATGCGCCGGCTGCTGGCTTGTATTGATGAAAACAATGGGCTGATGTACACGTGATGTGGTACAAACTTTATGGAACCCTATCCATTTGACTATGATCATTTATCAAATCATTCAACTATGATAATTTATATTTGATACGAATGAGCGACGACATCTAAAAAGCGTTAATAGATGCGGCTAATAACTGTTACTTTGGCCTTTGTATGGTGTTTGTTTTGTTCATTCATATTCAAACTACATTAATCAACATCCGACGATGCGTATGCTTAGTCTAAACATGCAGGCTGCATTTGACGTTCTTGGTATTCTATTACCTTTTAAAAACGCCAGGAAATTCAATCGGCGAAATATTACAAGAAAATTTGCTGAATAGTTTGTGGGCAATGATCATTTTCGTAGACATCTTCGTGTATTTTCTACATAGATCCGACACTGATTTCAATTCTTACAATTGTACTGTCACAGAAACCATTCATACTCAAAAGCTACTGTTTTATGCTGCTTTCTAGGTAAGCGTAAATTGCATTAAATTTTAAAATGCATGAAGTAAACTACAAGCAGTATCGTCTTATGAATTAAAAGTTTATTGAGTTTGCACTGGCAGTTTCTCGTCGTAAGGAGAGTGATATTGCACGAAAATACGTCGGTATGACACATTATTACATCTGCAGCGATTCCACTTTCCTGCAATTTATCCGTCTAATTTCAGTGTTTTTTAACTTTTGAATTAATTCCTTTGATACAAAATATGAAACACCATAGGCTATGGTAATACCCGCTTCATTGGGCGAAAATCTTTTGCTATTTTCGCAATAGCTCATGTGTTTCTGTGAAATGGGCTCCAATCAATTGAAAAATTTCTTGAATAATGAATTGATTACCAGAAAGAAGTGTCTTCTGTCGTCTCTTCGGGTCCCCATATAAGGCAGAATCTCAGCTTTCAATTATTCACAATCTGATTTGTTTGTGTGACAAGATGTATGCCCTCTCTCCTGGCGTAAACTATGTCAGCAGAAATAAAGTTCATTCCCAGATGGTTTAACGCTGCGTTGATTAGGTGAATGGGCACCACATGTATGGATAGGCTAACAAAATGTGTTACGCGGGGCTGCTTATATAATACTCTGGACCTTACGGTAGTATATGCCTCGATAGTGAAATACTTAAACGTTTGCTCAATCTTTCCTCAAGCAATCTTTCAAACATACTATTTCAAAATCAAGAACTAACATGGGGGTCACCATGCAACGTTTGGTACTAGAAAAACAAATTACCCAAGATATTAACGATATCTAGAATTCAAGATGGCCGCCTTTGTTAAATCTACAAAGAGAAACACAATTTTCGATTTCCATTATGACGGCCAAAATCTTTCTTACACCAAGGGCTGTATAATAAGCCCCAAAAGAGGTAGACCAGAAAAGAATTGTAAAAGTTGAGTTTCAATTTCTGTCCCCTAGGCGCATTCTACCTTAATAGACGGACAGAACACTGACACAATCACAATTTAGCATACCGTGCATTTGCAGAACTCAATCGCAACAATAAGTTGCTTTACTTAATTGCAGAAGTATATGCTATCGATTTAAGGTCAGCGAATTATTATAATGAGAATATGAATTTATTTCACCCATGCTAGTCAATGTTAGTTACAAGAGGTTCACGATTAGAAAATGCAAATGCTATGACGAACGGTTGTGTTTCGTTTACATTCTACCTTGCAAAGCCTCGAGATTAATACAACAATGTAATTTAAAATATGCAGTGATTACCGTTGCTCATATATACAAACAAAGCGTGTCATACCTATTTCAAAAATGAGTCAATCTTAACGCCTTAAAAATCCAGAAACACCTCTCAGCCTTCGCATTTTCTGCTTGTAGAAATAATAAACTAGTTAAAATTGTTCGTTTTCTGATACCGTTTCTCGTTCATTGTCCAGCCGATGACCTTTCGGTCGTAATGTTTTCGTTTTCTACTGAGAGACGGTAAAAACTCGTACCATCCACTGTGTCTCTTCAATTCACCATGGATAGCTTAGCGGTTGCATCCAAGCCAATCATTATGTTCATTACAAGTACAGCAAGCTACAATTCTGGCTGGTGACATTGCCTCCTGGCGGGAAAGCTTTCCTGTCGGTTTATTGCTGTCCTGGCTCAGCACAGAGAACGCTTACCGTGTGTGCGACGCTTCCCTCGACGCTTCCGAGGAGGACTTAAGTTAGCTGTGTCTGGGATTTATTTTGTGTTTGTTTTTTTGTTATGCACTATTGAAGGTGTTTGACAAACGGGCTTTTCAAGGAATTTTAATTGTCGCGCCATATAATTTTAATGGAGTCTCGGAGAAAAAACTGCAGACACCGACTTTGGATATTGCTAAGGCTTGTGAATGTATACATGTCAACCGGAAATCTTGCAGCGTGTTGGCTAAAGAGAGGAAAACTTATTTTTGGAAGGTTCAGCAAAACACTTATCACGTGACTATTATGAAAATAATGACTGTGTACTGTGCATGGTCGGATTTTTCAAGATCATGGCTTTTAAAAAATGTATACTTTATTGGGGTTTAGGACTTCTATAACTGAGAAATAAATAAAAATCTGAACGTGTGTCTACTAATGAAAGACTTATAGAAATGTTTCCGGATACCGAATCGTTGATCGAAAAATAACATTTAACGCCATAGGCCGACAAAATACTGGGTAAATGACCATTTTAGTGCAGGCAGAGTCCTGACATGACATATAAAAAATTAGAATAATGGTGCCACTAGATGGCGCTGTACCCCAAAAAGCTGCAGTGGTTTCTGGGCAAAACAAGCCTGAGTGACAGGGTTCTGCGGCATCGGGGTAAACATGTATGCACGTACTTTGAACCAGTCAGAAGTGAAGTGTTATCATATGGTTTCTTCGCGCACTTAAATTGGCAAAACCAAGCATCGGTAACTTTATATCGAGGTATCCTTCTATGAACGATGACCACTGTTTATGTGTTACGATTAAATCCTGCCTAGTCGTATTTATGAACAACTAGACAGTGATTTCGCGTTGTCATCAAGTCGTTTACAATCCAAGGTTTGCAAAGTGTCGTCCTGCTAACTTTTCACAAGTGAATAATCAGCGCCGCAAACCCCTGATGGTGTGATAATAAACAGCCTTTGTATGTCATATTCTTTTTGACATTTTTGTCCCAGAAACAAAAAGGACAAAAACCGGAACACCAAAGACATTTTCGTTAACGAATTTCGAAATGGCAATTGTTTATCGACCAATTGCATGTATTGTATACATTCGCTATTATTGCTGAAAGTATACATTCGCTATTTTGAAGTAACAGTTTTGGACACATCATGTGACATGCAGAAAAATGGAGACTGATGACTTCATGTCAAACAGCAAATGGAAAGAATACTTTTAATCAGTGTTGTTACAAACAAACAAACAAGCTTACAGGTTAGTTTACCCTCTGCCGTGTAGAGATTTTCTATAAAATGACACAAAAATCAATTTTGCTGTATATTTTGTAGATGCGTTATCCGAAATGCAGTACGATAGAATTAATATCGACCAAGTGAAATCCTAGACCGAGAACGAACAAGTGGGTCGGGGATAGAGCGCCCTCAAGCGACGAATCTTTCAGTTTTGTGAAATCCATGAGACCTTTTCACATTTCATTAAATGGCCCCAATTAATGGTAACGTTTTGACACAATCATATAGGCAGCGTGATATAAACAAGAAAAGATAAACAGCCACTGGAGACAGATACGTGAACAGAACAATTGCCGCTTCTGTCTTGAAGTCATTACAGAACAAAACCCCTTAAAGGCATATGATATTTACATAATGTTCACAGTGGATTGAACTCTCAGTTTTTGTGTTTTTCCATAACGATACTCATCAGCTGCACCACGTAACATTGCAATAAACATAGTTGATTTAACATACAAAACACGTTTGCTCCAAGCTCTAATTTTTTTGACATGTCTATTCTTCATGTGATCCGGCATAGGCATTAACTTCCAATAAGCATTTGCATAAATTCAGTAGCTTCAAAACAAAGATTTTTCCTTAATTATTTTACTTCCTTCGCCAAGTAAATCATTAGTCGTGTCTTTCTATTTTCTATTTAGCCCAAAATGCCGGAGTATGATAATAAGAGATCTCTGATTAATTAAAATGAAACATTACTCAAAACTGCATGTAAAGAATGGAGTTATAATAAGCTAAAAATGCTAACCGTATACAATAGTAATAATTCATTCAGCTTCTTTAGGCCACAGGCCTTCAAGTAAGTATTCAGTGACAGCTTACAAAGCCTAATCTGATCTACCACTTATAGGGGTTCATTTAAAGCTCTTGCTGTATTATTTTATTATTTACGATGGAGTGAACATAGGTATGATCGCAATTTTAAATTAAAATATCGGTAAATCTTGGGTACTTTTTTCTCTAGCGACCCCCGAGTTTTATTTTAATTTGATTTTGAAAGAGAATGGTTGAAGGATTCCTTCAGGAAAGTTTGAGCAAAAGTTTAAGTCTTTCACTTTCGAGGTGCATACTACCTTAAATGGGAAAAACAATAACGTATCAACGTCATAGTATTCCCGAACGCCATTTAATGGCAAAGAAGACAAAAGATTGCGCACAATGAGTGCATTCTGTCACTGCATAAGAGAAATGAATTTATCGTAGGATAGTGATGCGTATAAGTATCTAGAAATACATTTCGATCGTAGCTCCTGATAGAATGACCGAATGATACCGAAATGAAATTCTTCTTCAATGTTATAGTCCTCACAAAGTATACAAATTCATTCGTCACCTTTGTTGCTCAACATCCGATCTATTCATTCCTCAAAAGGTATGCTGAGATCCTGAATCGAAATAAGGCCTCCCTATAGTGGTCTTTTTTGATAATTCAATTATGCTCTTGCCATAAACTGATTTATATCTATCCGATTTAGGAAACAAATGTAAATTACTATGCCAGCATGAGTGTCAATATCCTGACAACTCTGCTTATACAATTTAATAAAGTTTTCATCGATATGGACTGGAAATAACTTCTCATTGTGTTTTGTACATTGCCTCTAAAAAAACTGGTGTTTCCATATTGCATTGAAGATGAAACGAAAAGTATATCTTGAATATATATCACACTTGAACCTGCTATTATTCCGGTAGTCTCAAATCAGAATCATAAGCTTTGATTTGGCAAGAGAAAAAAATATCATTGATGTAATGTATATCACCTTATTGGTATCGATATTCTGACATATGTGAAACAAATTAAAAGTTTTTACTTCTTCGACAAAACACTGATATCGCCAACGGATTATTTTTTTGTTTAGACCCAAACGTTGTGCATTCAACACATTATCAGAAACTACTATGCTACACATAAAGATTTAGCTATTCCTTTTTGGCTAATATTGCAGTCCTGCATATCATTATTACTGTGACATCAAAATATTTATTCGTCGTCACACATGGCGCGAAAGAAGTAGGTGAGCAGAACTGCTGCAATGACACCGAAAGGAATTGAGACCCAGCCAAGGATAATGGAATAACCGAACGAATAATCGATACCACTTCCATCAAAATCTTTGTTTGTTTCAACCGCATACACAGTTGTGCCGATCATTACCAGTAAACCTACAAAAATATAAATATTTAGATCTTGAATGAGTAGGGCACAGATAGCTCTCTCTCTCTCTCTCTCTCTCTCTCTCTCCTCTCTCTCTCTCTCTCTCTCTCTCTCTCTCTCTCTCTCTCTCTCTGGCAATCATGGCTTACCGGTGATGCATAAATTAAATATTCGAATCTCAAACTTGTTCGTGTTTACGTGATTTTGTTTGTACAGGCGCATGTGAAAAACGAATGATGAACGGCAAAAATACCATAGGTATGATTCATACATTAATTTGACATAAGAAAGTGTTAATGAGAAAAAAGAAAGGGAAATAGATTTCAATAACGTTTATTTATTTATATTATTGCATATGTTTTTTGAAAGTGATTATAATTGTTCATTTTAAAAGTAGACTAATGGCGAACGAAAAGCAATGGGTGAGGCCGAGGGAGCATAACAAAAACGATAGAATTTAAACTTATATGTTGCGCACCTGTTGCGCAGAAGATCAACCCATTGATTGTCCAAAACATCTTCGTGAATTTCTTGAAGAAGGATTGCCCAGTGCCTTTCCAATCAATCCTGCTAAAGCAAGTATCCATGATATCATGGCGACTATTACCGCTGTCAACATCAGACCACGGGTAGCCTCCATGTATGCAGCATAAAGGAAAAGCAGAACACATGTGACTATACGGCATCATAGCATAACAATGATCGTCTCCCAAAAATATTGTTTGTTTTATGTGAATTTTAGTCGGACTGAATTTTAGTTAGAAAAATGTTACATACTGGTAGGTGATACGAACGTTTTGCCTGCATTGCAATCCAACACCGACCTCTTCGACAAAGCGTGAAAATATCTGTGACTGACAATACTAGTGAATAAATTAAGATTACAGTTGATGGAATGTTACCACGGAGAATCGTCAATAATCGAAAGAATGTACATTTCATAATTAGATATAATGTAAGCACAATTTCGTTGAAGAGGAAAAAATTAAAGTCTGGACCATACATTGATGTTAAATGTTTTGAAAATAAGCCGGGAGCTTTAAGATTGCATATCACGCTCATTAACACTATAGAAACAGTTTTTTTCGAAAATTACATTGTGATTCAGATAAATGAATTAAAGATTTTACTGCCTATGTGTTTGCATGATGATACAAAGTCGGTCATGTTTTACACCTTTGCCATCATAATGGTTCAATTTTCTTAACACACTTTAAATAACGCGTTGCCAAGTGTTGGCAGCATTGCAGCAATATGATAGCAGTGGTATAGTTGATATATAATCCTAGAGTAGTTTTCTTTCGGCAAATACATTCAATATCTATCAGGTTAGCATAGCTATGGTGTTATACAGTCAAATTGTATAGATTTGTCTGGTGTCACTAATTAAGATAACATGAATAATATTTGATAATTCCACTATACGCCCTGTTGCAAGGTTTACTGAGTCTTTTTGAAACAAGTTCTTCCAACCCTTCTTCCGACACTCTTAAATTTGACTTAGACCACACTGATAATCTTCCATCAGAGAACATTCTTGCTCAAAATGACTTCAAATGTAAAGTACCGAAAAGTCGTTATCAGAATTGACAACCAAATATCCATATTTTAAAACTGCAGAATCGAAAAGCAAATATGTGACAGGCAGTTGAGGATGTCTAGAACGATATCTTGCACTCTTTCGTTCCAGAGAAGCCACGTTTTATAAGCTTCGAATCGGTGTAGAAATGGGGTCGTGAAACACTTCCAACTTTTACGACCCTCTACTTCACTATGCTTAAGTACATGTTGATATCGGATTAAGGTGTAATGCGCGTCACCGACAGGTATAATGGATTCTAAAAATGATATAATAATTTTCGATCTGTGAGTTGTGGGTGCTAATTTAAGATCGGGAAGTAAAACTTTTGACGGCATAGTTTGACAAAACCGGGAATTGTATTTTCACAATAGAGTAAACACATGGTGGCGGCCATTTTGAATTCCAAATATCGGTAATATTGGACAATTTGTTTCTCTGGAATGGAATTGTGAACGGTGACGCCTAAATTTTATTCTTTATTACTTAAATGGGGCACAGATTTGGCAAGGAAAGTTTGTGCGAGATTTGAACGCTTTAAATTGCCAGGCGCGTATTCTGCCTTAAAGCAAATCATGATGGCAGTATTATATACTAGAGCATCGATTATTTATTACAGTGATAACAAAACGAAAGAAAACATTCACAAGGTAATGTACCTGTGCAAACGCGACGCATGACATGAAAACTATGTTGTTGCTATAGCTATGGGGTGGCAAGGCAGAAATTTAAACCGGGTAGTCTTATGGTTTTACGATCCAAAAACATAGAGGAATTTGAAGTAGAGTAACCGGTAGAATCCGTTAAAGGTCAGGTCGAATGGATGGCAACCATACCTGCCAATTGTCGATATACATCTCTTAGCCAGATTATTGACGTTTTATATGAATAGATTTATGAGCATATCAGATATCTGTCGTGATATCTGCCTAGCTTTGCATACACAAATTTATATTTTGTCTTTCGTTTAAGATACAAAACATTATCACTAAGGTGGAATGCGGCTTGGGGACATACCAGTATTTTTCAGCTAAAGCATTTTCTATAATTCTTTATTGATCTACAACTTATTGAAGATCATTTTAAAGCTCTTGGTGCTCTTTTCCCTACAGAGTTAACACAGCGTCTGTGGCAATTTTAAATTTGAAACACCAGTAAATGTCGGGTGAAATGTTTCTCTGGTACCAAACTTCGCATGGTGACCAATAAGATATGTTTAGACTTGATTTGGCAGGAGGGTGTTGAAAGTTTTAATGAGGTCGAGAAGGATTTAAGCAAAAGTTCAAGTCACTCTTTCATTTTCGAGTCGCATCCGGGTCGCCAGAGACGCCATTGCAAATCACGTAGTACGCTTTGCAATCTTTAGACCTATGTCTTCACTGAACGCACTGTACTTCTTCCAAAAAGACGATTGCAAAAACTAACGGGGTGCTAATACGGAAATATAAGGACAGACAGTTAACCTATGACTAAACCAATATATTGGATATTATGCTTTTCTGTAACGGGGCAGCGCTGTGGTGAAATTCTTTGTCATGAGTTCCATTTCGAGCCTTGAAGGAAACTATAATCAGCGACACACGAGTGAGTACATCTGGCGAATAACCGTCAAACAAACCATGCGAATATTTTCCGATACAACCTTGTCTCGAGAAGCAATTTTAAAGAAACATGCTAATGCCATAGAAAAGAGGGCAAATTCTCAATAGGCGTGACGAATACTTCCTTTTTCATTGATTCTATTTAATTTTAGTCGTTCGTTTATTCTGTAATGTCGACTTACTTTGAACAATATGATTAATTAAAGTTTTTGTATATTTTAAAAATATCAAAATGAAAGTCGACATACGAATACAAATTGTGTCATCGAGCAATGATCAATGTCTATAGCACCGTGTTGGGACAACATGTAAATGAAGGTATTAATACAAGTTACATTTCCTTTCAAGTTTCAAAGTTGTTCGTATACTTAAACTGTGAGGCCACTTTGGCAGGGAAGAAGTTGAAAAATCTCCGTACAGGGAATTTATTTCTCGAGGATATTAAAGACGAGTAAAAGACTGGAAGTGGTGAAAATCAAATGAGGATGCAATACAAAGCACAGATGACTTTAAAATTAAGTTCCACGTGCGCGCGCTTTTTAACGATCATATCTCTCTATGGAATTAAGCGAAATGGCAGTATTTTCGGGCTTTTTATTTATCGCTTGAGAAGCAAAATGCTAGATTTCATTGCTACAAGTAGCAAAATGTATGCAGGATATTTTTACCGAATGAGGCAGCCAAAGTTATGTGTCAATAACACCCTTCCTCTTTCGTTTCAACACCTTAACATTCAGTGTGAGTCGAGCTGCCGTGACATGTTTTATGGTGAATTACAGAAATCATTGCCAATGAGTCTGATGCCAGCTTTTTTCTGTCGTGTTTGCTTTGTAGCGCCGAGTGTTTTCTTTGGGATGGCATTGTAACTATACGGGCCAGCGCTACACAGTCAACACGACCGAAAAGGCGTAGGCTACAATTTTCGAAGCAAACTTACAGATTGTGTATAGGCTTCAATTTTGTCGTACAGCCATTGCCTTTTAGACATGTATAAAACGGCCAACTTGAAACATAATGATTTTTGTGGTCAAGCTAGCAAAAATAAGAGCCTACACGTGAGTCGACACCGCATGTTCAATTTCCGTCTCCATTTAAGCAGTCTATCAAAAACGAAAGCTGCAAAATTTCCCTACGTATGGGGTTTACTATCACAAATCTTATTTACACAAAGTTGCTACCATCTTTACTTTGATAATCTTATAACTTTCATTAACACAAGTTGTTTGCTAATTTTCAGTATCCATAATTACAAAAAATACTTCAATCGTAACCCATCAAGCTAGCAAAAATAAGAGCCTACACGTGAGTCGACACCGCATGTTCAATTTCCGTCTCCATTTAAACAGTCTATCAAAAACGAAAGCTGCAAAATTTCCTACGTAATGTGTTTACTATCACAAATCTTACGCAAAGTTTCTATCATCTTTACTTTGATAATCTTAGAACTTTCATTAACACAAGTTGTTTGCTAATTTTCAGTATCCCTAATTACAAAAAATACTTCAATCGTAACGGATGTGCACACTTTAAGGATAACGACACATTCGTTGCCCATGATAGCATGTCCGCATAGTCTTCTTGTCAATGCCTTGATTTTCTATATCCTACTTCCAACTTTCGCCGAAGCCATAACCACTAACCTGTTAGTGAAGCACTTGGAAAAGCTGTACAGGCACTTAATCCTAGGGCGCTTTGGCAAAATTGCCACAAACCATAGTACGATTTGCTGCTTACAGTCGAAATCACCACCCAGTAATTGGTAGCCACGCTCACAATGTAAAAGATGACGGTTACAGCTGCCACAACAACGCTTGCGAGGGGTCGGACAAGAGACATATTTGGCAACGTAATTTCTTGTAGGCAACGTTCACAGTATGAAGAATGATATAAAATTAACGTTAGGTGCCGATGGATGGCTACGAAAAGGCTAAAACCTATTACGAAATGATTTATGGGATATGGTATTGCGGGTCGAGGAAGCAACGTTATAAAATTCAGGTGTGGAATGTCGCTTTCTACCTATGAGAGCCAAATACGTAATAGTTACGTCATCGATGTAGGTATGGAAGTGAATTCAATAGATAATCATCGATTGGGCGAAAGAACAGTAAGAGAAAGTCGTTTTTGTAAATATAAAAGTTCTTGATCTCGCGAGTCAAAGTATATGAATAGGCTACGGTCAGATCAACGCATCTGCTGACAATTCGATCACACCTACACGGGAGAGCAAATGTGGTTTGTGCCTTAACCCCGCCCATGAACGGGTAAAACACAGCATCCCTGTGAAGCAGGAGCCCATTGGTTGGCTGAATATCACTGACATGTATTTAATCAGCCTATCAGCTACAGACTTTCAAGTCGCCGCACACACCTCTCCATTTGAAATTAATGCTTAGATGTGTCTGTGCATCATGGTTGCATATATTTCTAGAAGCCTGATGCTGATAAGACATAAAGTCACAGTTTACATATCATACAGACGATCCCAACTTAGTCTGTTGACAAATCCCAAATGCTAAATTATGTCAAAAATTGCCGGAATTGTTCATATTAGGTATTTTGGATGATTATGGCTTTGCCAGGATCCACAAATCAGGTTGACGTGGCCCCAACGCAAGGGTGCCGAGATCGCGACCAAGCCTATTAATTCTTAGAAAGCACTTCACAGTAAGGAAGGGTTATATCGGTCACAGTACCATGTACACATGTTGGTCACGTCATCACGCCGAACGCTTCATACTTGCTTCTCAGTCACAATAACTCTGGAGTGTTACTGATGCGCATACTTTGTAAATAAGTTAATATTGCATCTAGCTATCAACCAGCGGCTTCAGCGTTATCTCACACAACTGTGACAACGCTATTTTGCAGGCCATCGTGTCGACGTTCTCATGGCAAAATTACCACTTGTGTAATATAACCACTGCCACGATCAGTTTTTAAGGAGAAAGGGATATAAGAAAAGAACACGTTGCTGGTAGCAACCAAAGAGGGCCACTCTTTTACGAGTTAATGCTACAGGTATAATGAATTGCTGCCAAAGTTCACTCTTTGGAATCAAAAAGGTCACCGGGTTTACTTTGTTTACTTTTCCGGGTCTGGTAGGGATGTGTTATTGCATACCCCTCCCCCGCGCAAAAAAACACACAAGGGATCCTCTCCTTATCGTTAAGTAACCCTCCCCGTGTCAAGAATACTTTGCTGTCCATAGAGTGCCTGGTAGGCTTTATACATTCCTATTAGAAATGTAAATTTGCTAAATGTCTGCCTTGTCAACACATTCTGTACATAACATTGTCTCATTTAAATATATGATGTGCTGTTAAACAAATAGGCACTGCAATGCCATTTCGTGACAGAAAGTTTTTGATTCTATTATAAAGGTGAGGAAAACAAATCCTTCACGATGTGCGCTTTTTCTCCTTGAAACAAGAAAACGCAGTTAAATAACAAATGTAGTATCGTACATCCACTATTTTGAAATGGTATGTGGATGATGTATTGCACAGTACAAGTATAGTCGACGCAACAACACTGAACACAATGGCGATATGTAAAAGTATATACATCGATATCTTAGCCTGGATTTAAATCCTTATTGTAATTATTGTCAGGTCTTTGCTGGCATTCTGCTATCCCATGATAACTGACAGCAATGGATTACGATCCATAAAATTATACTGCAATGCAGCATGCACTTACCGCAAGATGACAGTCGTGAGCGTCTTAAAATGCATCACTTTTTATAAACTTCCCGGAAAAAAACTGACGTTTGACTGTACAAAGTTAGAAACATACTTTTTCTACCTATATGTGTGTTTGCACTTTCAAAGTTTTTACACTTTTCAGTCAAAAGATGATCATGAGCTAATTTACTAATTTACGCAATTCCGATTCTTTCGCACTTTTTAAGCACATTATTGCGAATTTACAAACTGTGCTATCTCACTTATAGAAGTAAAAGCTCTCTTGGTGAGTAACGGCGAAGATCGGGTGAAAAGACTGTACGTTACCAATCCTTTTTATTGGTTTCATAAGGCTGCAAAATGTCGAGTTGAAAAACTATTTTAAATTCAAATTGTTTTATGATAACATCATTCTTTGAGAACACCTTGCATAGAGCACTGACACGAAAATGATTCAGTCTGCTGTTATGAAATAGTAGGCTATCTAAGTCTTCTGCAAGTCATTTTTGTATGTTCTGATGTTGTATAGAATTCTTTTATACCTTTTACGTCACCCGAAATATGTTTGCCCACATTGATGTAAGTTGTCTATACTACATTAAATTTCAAAAGCTAGGTTACTTATTCTGGTAAAACATTACATACTCCTCGTTATTGGGATCGATTTATAACGGAGTTTGTAGTGGATTAGACCATTTTGAGGGGAGCCTCATGAACTCACACCTTCTTGTATTTGCTGCTGGTTGTTCTATGTCCTACAGTGTTCTGGAGAGACTTTCAAGTGTAATTAACTCTGGCTTTGAAGTCAATGTCAGAAATTTGCTAATTGCCGACCTGTTACAACAGAGATGTCTATAATAAAGCTCCCTGGCGGTCTTGTTTTTGTGAAGTATTTTCTAGTGCTTACTGTGAATCGAGAGTATGTTTGTTAGGGTGGCATAGATAAAATGACAAATGGTCTTGCCATATTACCGTAAGACTATATTGCATGGGAGGATACAATAATATTCCTCTAGCTGGTATTTGTAGCTTTCTTGATGGCACTTGAGAAGGTTCGGTTCTTTTTATTTCCTCCAAGGGATTTAGTCTGTCTCTGTCCGGTAAAGCTGATCGTTTTGAGCAAATGCGTCGATAACAGAGAGACTGACTCTACAGGATATTATGAAAAGTGTGGCTTTTTGGATAATAGGATGACAGGAATGGTACACATATATGTGTGTTTGTCAGCAGATTTACTCAAAATTGGATCTTTGATGTTGTAATCAATACTGATCTTGTGTTCAGGCTAAAAAAACTGCTAAAAAGACCATCACTGGAACATATTTTGCGCTTTCAAAACCCGTTTATACATTAAAGCTTCAGGCACGTTCAAGGGGCTGAAGCACTTGCATACACTGGCTAAAGGTACCAGAGTGATAATTCATAACCCTCAAATGCCGTTAGGTGCTTCACCAAATCAAACATAACGGGTGTAGCACTTGCGGCTACTGATGTATAACCATATTAGTGAAATGTAGGTCAAAGGTTATTTGGGTCACTTGACATTTTCGCAAAAAGTTTTATTCCCACATTTATCGAAGGTAAGCAAAATTCAGATATTGGCTGGCACATACTTAGATATGTGCATCTGACAGTTAATGAAGTACACGATGTGGTACCTTCAGGTAGATCGTCCTATCAAGCATGGAGGCAGTACAAATTTCGGTTACTGATTTATAAGCATATTTGTGAAATCGACGTCAGAGGTTATCTGGGTCACATGACATATTTATTCAAGTGCGAGTAAAAAAAGGAAACATACACAAGGTAATATACCTAAGCAAATGCGACACATGACATAGAAATTATGTTTTTACTAAAGCTATCGCTGACAATGCAGGAATTTGAACTTGATAATGTGTGGTCTTACAATCCCAAAAAGAGACCAGATATGAACTGAATATGCTCACGTGTTTTACAACAGGTTCATTAATAGTCAGTAAACAGACTAGAACATTTTAGCATTTACTCAACAGACAACTTGACCTACTAATGTGACCCCTGAATGGAAGGAATGACTTTGAGTTTGACAAAATTACAAACTTAGTTATCAAGCATTGAAATTGACTGCTGATGACTCGACATGTATTGACATTTATCAGACACTACTGGACGCATGAAATAATACAGTATGACATGAATTACTGCATACTTTTTGACTGTTATGAAGTTGTGTAAAACAATTGTACCTTTGACCTGTCTTATATCAAAGTGACAAATCAACGAGCAAGGAGATGTTATGCAACATTTGCAGACCTCAGGATAATCACTAACCAAAACACAAGAACAAAGACAGACATCGTATATTCTGACAGCAGTTCAATTGAGCACACGACGCGGAGTGGAAGACAGACTTCTGATAAGACTAGACGTGTATACGGTCTACTGCCAGAGTAACTATCTCTGACGAGGATTTATTGTATTATGTTTTTCAATATTCCTGTCAATAAACCAAATCCATACCAATATAATCGACACCCGTGTGAGGCGTGTAATAAGAACAATCAGATATCTGTTATATCATTATATGTAGCAGGTTTCATCAACTTTCGCACAGTACTCTCAGAGTTAAATCACTAATTACAAAACTTTATTTAATATGTAAATGAGCTAATTATTAACTTGACACGCCCAATGCTTCTCAGTACAATTAAATATTTATCAGATCAATATCTGTATCAAGTTTCATCAAATGTAATGCTGTAATTTTGGAGTAATATCACTAATTACAAAGTTCATTAAATATGCAAACGAACCCTTGATTAACTTGACACTACTAAGTGCTTTACACCACAGTTAGATATCAGTCAGATCAGTATCTGCAGCATAATTCATCAAATTTGGTGCACAAATATCAGACTTATATGACTGATCATAAAACTTCATAAAATATGCAAATGAGCTATTTTATAAATTTGACACTGCCCAATGCTTCAAAGTATGATTAGATGTATATCAGATCTATAATTGTTGCGCGTATCATCAGGTTTGATGCAGCAATATCAGAGTTATGTCACTAATAACAAAAGTTCATTCAATCTGCAAATGAGCAGATAATTGACATAACATTCATAGTACCATCACAATGTTCTGAGATCGTCATCTGTAAAAGTTTCATGAAATTTTGTGCAGTATTTCTTGATATCATTGCCGTTTCCATAGGGAAACCATTGTACGGAAAAAATGCATAACTTCATTAATATGCAAGACACACTAACCAAAATCTAATCAGTTCTTGCTAGTAGCATATGGTACCTGTGTAGCCCAAAAATTATTACTGAGTTTTTCTCACGATTTTCTCTATCATTTTCTCTCCTTCCTTCATGCTCTGACTGATCGGAATAAAAAAAATAAATGGTTTATATACCTAACCTTGCCTCTGTGACTCTTTATTTATTTTACACTCCATTACAAGGACGTATATCTCTCATACACACATGTTGTAATTAATTAGACAACACAAGTAATTATGCTAATCCGTGGACTTATCAGGGATTTTACCGGTTGGTCAACATCGCGAAAGACAGGAAAGGTTACTAAAATTGGATTACATCTCTATCTTTGCAATGTTGACCAACTCTTGATAAGTCCACGGATTAGCATAATTAGTTGTGTTGACTAATTAATTACAAGATGTGTGTATGAGAGATAATGTCCTTGTAATTGGTTAGTTAAGAGGCTAGGTTAGATTATATAACCATTTAATTTATTTACTCCGATCAGTCAGAGCATGAAGACACAGTCCCTATATCCATAGAGAGACTGTGATGAAGAAAGGGAGAGGAACTGATAGAGAAAACAGTGAGAAAAACTCAATAATAAGCTCATTAATACTGTCTTGGCGGCCTGTGATCTGACTTGAATCTGTTCAGGCGTTTTTGAGTTGTCGTGTAAACAGACAGACAGAAAGACACACACTAACACACACTCACACACACACACACACACACACACACACACACACGGACAGACAGACAGATATCGCTATGACATTATCCCACGTGTGAACACGTGAGCTGAAAATGTAAAGTTACTGTTGCTTATTCAGTGTGTAGAATCAATTAATGGCTCGGTCGAATGGATAACAGTATATATCTAGAAGCTTGATTTATTGGTGTTATTGATCAAAAGATTTATGAGTATATAAGATATTTTTGTCATGATTTTTGTCTAGCTTTACATAGATATATTGTAATTCTGTCTTTCGTTTCGATACACAACATTACCACTACTGTAGAATGCAGCTCGGGGACACATGCTCGGACTGAATGCGGCTAAGGGACTGATGTACGGACTCACACACTTTTTATAATTCTTTTCTGATCTACCACTTATTCGAGATTATTCTAAAGGGTACAACTACATTTTTCGCTGTCATAGTTTTATTTTTCCCGATAGAGTTAACACGGTGTTTGTGGCCATTTTGAATTTGAAACACCAGAAATTGTTGGGTGAAATGTTTCTCTGGTACCAAACTTTGCATTGTGACCGACGAGCTTTGTATAGACTTGATTTTGCAAGAGAATGGTTAAAAGTTTTATTGAGTTGGAGAACAATTTAAGCAAAAGTTCGAGTCACTCTCACGTTTTCAAGGTGCATTCAACCAGGTCGCCACAGACGCCATTGCAACTCACGTAGTATGCTTTACAATCTTTAGACCTATGTCTTTACTGAACGCACCATTACTTCTTTCTCAAAGACGTTTACAAAAACGTACGAGACGCTAATTCAGATACATGAGGACAGACAGTTAACCACTGACTAAACTACATATAATGGATATGATGCTTTTATTATGCCATTATGCTAAGCAGCGCTGTTGTGAAATTATTTGTAGACTAAATGTCATGAGTTCCATATCGGACCTTGAAGGAAACTATAATAATCAGCGACAAAGAGAGAGTGTACGTCTGGCGAATTATCGTCGAACAAACCATGCGAGTATTTTCCGATACAACCTTGTCTCGAGAAGCAATTTCAAAAGCAACTTGCTAATGCCAAGAAAAGAGAGAAATTCTCAGAGGGCGTGATGAATACTTCCTTTTTTATTCTGTTCAATTTTAGTCAGTCGTTCATTCCGTATTGTCGAGTTTACGTCGAAAAATATTGGTTAATCAAATTTTTTATATATTTTGAAAATATCAAAATGAAAGTCGACTAACGATTACAAATCGGTGCCATAGATCAAGAATCTATGTCCATAGCACCGTGTCGGGAAAACATGTCACTGAAGGTATTAATACAAGTTACATGTTCTTTCAAATTAAAAATTTGTTCGGACTCGTATTAAAGTGTCTCGCCACTTTGGCAGGAAAGAAGGTGAAAAATCTCCGTATAGGGGAATTTATTTTTCGAGCATATTAAAAGACGATTAAAAGACTGGAAGTGGTGAAAATTAAATGAAGATGCAATACAAAACACGCATGACTTTAAAATTAAGCTCCAAGTGCGCGCATTTTTAACGATCACATATCTCCACGGAATTAAGCGAAATAGCGGTATTGTCGGGCTTTTTATTTATCGCTTGGGAAGCAAAATGCTAAATTTCAATGTTGCAAGGTAGGAAAATGTTTGCAGGAATTTTTACCGAATTTCTGACGAGTGGCTTTACTGCGGTAACCAAAGCTATGTGTTCATCAAACCCGTCTTCTTTCGTTTTAACACCTTCACACTCAGTGTGAGTCTAGCAGCCCTGAAAGGATTTTTGGCGAATCACAGAAAGCTGCAATAATTATAGCCAATGAGCCGGGTGCATTTTCAGTCGTGTTTACTATGTAGCCCAGTGCTTTCTATGGGATGGCATTGTAGCTACACGGGCCGGCGCTACACAGCCAACACGACAGAAAAAGCCGGGGCACGGTCGTAGGCTACAATTATTGCAGCAAACTACGGATTTAGTAAAAGCTTAAATAATGACGTACAGCCTTTGCCTTTGAGGCATGTATAAAACATCCAACTTGAAACATAATGATTTGTGTAGTTAAGCTAGTAACAAATAAGATTCTACACATGAGTCGACATCGCATGTTCAATTATAAAACGAAAGCTGCAAATTTTTCTACATAATGTGTTAATAATTAACGTTAGGGCCGATGGATGTCTATGAAAAGGCTAAAAACTTAATACGAAATGATTTATATGATAAATTATTGCGAGTCAAAGAAGGAACCATGATAAAGTACAGGTGTCTGTGGAGTGTCGTTTTCTGGATATGAGAGCCAAACACGTAATAGTTACGCCATCGTTGTAGGTGCACAAGTGAATTCAATAGATGATCATTGATTGGGCAAGGAGAACATTAAGAGAATCATTTTGTCATTTTCCATATAAAAATTCTT
Organism: Ptychodera flava; assembly: GCF_041260155.1. Taxonomy (NCBI): domain Eukaryota; kingdom Metazoa; phylum Hemichordata; class Enteropneusta; family Ptychoderidae; genus Ptychodera; species Ptychodera flava. The sequence continues at coordinate 3,658,103 of NW_027248280.1, forward strand.
ACTCACGCGAGACAAAGTATATGAATAGGCTACGGTCAGATCAACGCATCTGCTGACAAATCGATCACACCTATACACGGGAGAGAAAATACGGCTTGTCAATGCCTTCACCCCCACCTATAAATGAGTAATGTACAGCATCCCTGTGAAGCAGGAGCCAATTGATTGGCTGAATATCACTGACATGTATTTAATCACCCTATAAGATACAGACTTTCAAACCACCGCACACGCCTCTCCATTTGAACCACATGCTTAGATTTGGCTGTTTGTAACGGCTTCATGCTTTTCTCGAAGCCTGATGCTGATAAGTGTCACAGGTTTTATATCATACACTTGATCCCGACTTCGTCTGTTGACAAGTCCCAAAGGCTAAATTTTATGTCTAAAATTGCCTGGATTGTTCATTGTCGGTACAATTTGTATGATTATGGCTTTGCCTGGATCCAAAAACCAGGTTGGGGCGACCCCGAAACAAGGATGCAGAAACCCCGAGCTATAGCTCATTAATTCTTAGAAGTTGCTTCACCGTTGGGTAGTGTTTTATCGGTCACAGTACCATGTAGTCATGTTGGTTAGGCAGATTCCCTTCACACCCACTTCTCAGTCACAATACTGATACTCATACTCTTGCAAAAAAGTTAATGTTTGCAACTAGCTATCAACCAGCGGCTTCAGCGTTATTTCACACAGCGCTACGTTGCAGCGTTGACTCCTAGCCATCGTGTCGACGTTCTCATGGCAAAATTACCACTTGTGTAATATAACCACCGCGACGATCATTTTATAAGAAGAAAGGGATATGAGAAAGGAACACGTTGCTGGTAGCAACCAAAGAGGGTCACTCTTTTACGAGCTAATGCTACATGCATAATGGATTGGTGTCAAAGTTACTCTTTGGAATCTAAAAGGTCACCGGGTTTACTTTGTTTTACTTTCCGGATCTGGTAGGGGTGTGGTATCACATACCCTCACCGGCAAAAAACTGTAAGGGATCATCTTCCTTGTCCTTCAAAATTAAGTAACCCGCCCTGTGTCAAGTATATTTTGCTGTCAATAGGGTGCCTGGTAATCTTCCAACATTCCTATTAGAAATGTAAATTTGCTAAATGTCTGCCTTGTCAACACAGTCTGTACATGTATGTGTAATCAGTCAGCATGTTGACGTGAAAGCAATAACATCGGCAGTTTGAAAGACAACTATAGCATTGTTTATCTAAATATATGATGTGCTGACAAACAAATAAACACTGCAATTCCTTGTCGTGAGAGATAAAAAGTTCTTGTTTCTATTTTAAAAAGGAAGAAAACAAATCCTTCAATGCGTGCATACGAATTATGTCAAAATTAAGTTGTGGTGTCATTTTCTTGAAACTTTGCGCAAATATTCTTGAAACTTGTGCAAGCGCAAACAATGAAATAAAAAATGGGGGTCACCATGCTCGTTCCATGGTAACGGACGTTACAATGGCGTCGTTAGAAATAAATAAAAATGATATAATTCACTTAAACTAAAGAAAGCAATTATAAAACGCTTGCAAATGAGTTAATTTTAATAAATACCAAGACTTAAGATCCATATCTATCGAATGTATAGTTTTCTTGATGTTTGTAAAGAAATTTTAACATAAGTATCGATTACAAAATGACGATATCGAAATTATATCACTACATAATTTTCGAACTTTCTTCTTGTCGCTTTGAATGGTTATTTTGACCAAACTTGGCGAATAAAATCCTGACATAATACCATTTAGTTTACACTTTTAAAAAAAGGGTGTCACCACGCTACTTTTTACAATATATCAAGTTGAATGGGTAGTATGCACCATGTAAATGAGAGAGAAATGTTACTTTTTCGTTCATATTGAATAAAAACTAGCTTCCTAGGGGTCAAAATATGACAAGGTTATATGTCACATGTATTTCTAAGAGACTGGGTCAAAAATTAGGTAAAAGGGCAATTTAAACAATGACAGGTGATGTTAAATACATGCGCTACAAAATAACCAATTTGCGGCAGGCTGGAGTTGGCTGGAGTTAATTCTTCGCAGAAACATTCTAAAGCGCATGCGCGTCCGAATTCGTCGCACTTTACCTTAAACAAGAAAAACGCAGTTAAATAACAAATGTTGTATCGTACATCCACTATGTTGAACTCTTATGCGGATAAATTATTTCACAGAACAAGTGTAGGCAACACAACTACGCCGAACACGATGGCGATTTGTTAAAGTATATACACCTCTATCTTAGCCCGGATTTCCATCTTTATTGTTATTGTTAGTGGGTCTTTGCTGGCATTCTGATATCCGACTATAACTGACAGCAATAGGTTATATTCTGTAAAATTGCTATACTGTGATGCACCACGCACTTGTCACAAGATAATAGTCGTCTGTAAATGCATCGCTTTTTGTTTTACTATAAAAATTATAAACATATACTTTCTCTACCTCTGAGTGTGTTTGCTGTTTCAAATTGTTGCCACTTTCCAGTGAAAAGACCATTACGGGCTAATTGACGTAATTCCGGTTCTTTTGCACTTTTATTGCGAATCGCTGAGTACAAAATGTGCTACTTCACTAACACAAGTAGAGGCTGCCTAAGAGAGTGATGGCGAAGGTCGGGCGGGTGGACTGTACCAGTTTCCAGTCCTGTTTATTTGTGTCATAAGGGTGCAAAGTGTTGAGTATCAAAATCAAGCTGTTTTCTGATAACATCATTCTTTGAGAATACATTGCACAGAGCAGCGAAATGACAATGATTCAGTATGCTATTATGACGTATAGGCTATCAAAATGTTCTCGGCAACTGAGAATTTGTGCGTTCTGATGCCAGCTAGAGTGATATTACACTTTTACCTAATCAAAATTCAGTTTGCCAAACATTAAGTTGTCTAGACTACATCACAATTTCAAAACTAGGTTATTTTTGGAACGTGTTGTAAAGCGAGTGCGTGAGATGGTTTTGTAAAGGAGTCTGTTTTTGATTAGACCATTTCGTGGAGAGGAGTCTCCTGAACATACGCTTGGTGCATGCATTTGCTGACGTTCTTCAATATACACAGTGTTCTGGAGAGACTTTCAGGTGCCTTTAATTCTGGCCTTGACAAGCAGTTTCCTGATATCGCCTTATGCCGATAACAGGCAACAACAGATGTGTCTGTGAAAACTCTTTAGTGGTTGAAGAATATTCCGTGCTGACTGTGAATTGACGGTATGTTTGGTAGGGAGGCATTATACTCAATGACAGAGTATTGCCATATTACCTTCAGACTTCATTGCATGGGCGGATTGAAAAAGATTGCTCCTGCTGATATTTAAAGGTTTGTCGGTGGCATTTGGGAAGGTTTGGTCTTTTCATTCCTTTACGGGATTTAGACTGTCTCTGCCGGTAAAGGTGATCATTTGAGCAGATGCATCGGTGACGGAGAGACTGACTCCACAGGATAGCACAGAAAGTGTGGTTTGTTGATTTACAGGAAGTGGTTAATAGATTTGTTTATCAGTAGATTTACTCTAACTTATAGTGTTGATGTTGTAACCAATGTTGATCTTGTGCTCACACTAAAAAGCAGTTCAAACAAGTACCATAAAAAGACAATTTTGAAGTGCTCTTCAAAATCCATGAAGCTAATACATATCTTCGACTCCGCCCTCATCGTTCAATAATGAAAGGCGACCACAAATCCTATGGCCCACTTATTTGACTTCTATCTACACCCATAATTCAATCGTTGCGCCTTTTATTGAAGACATCACCAATCGCCTGAAAGATCTGAAATAGGCATCACAGAGTGCGCCGTCATAGTCACCGTTGCCGCAGTGACACTGTATACGAACATCCCATAGCCTATAACAAGGCAATTCAAGCAGTTACAGTAATGATGGCACAATATGTCATCGTGAATGAAGATCTTAATCAAGAACTAATTAGAATGATGTTACTTTCATCCTCACAAGATCCTGTTTTGAATGTCAATAGTCAATGTCATGGTCGAGTTTGCAGAAAAGCCATGAAAACGAAGGTGCTGTATGCTAATATCACAATGAGTAAATTAGAAACAATTATTTTAGAAAATTACACTTGAATACTAGACAACTGAAAATAGATTATTGACGAAATTAGAGAAACACTGACACATGGTCCGAACCAACTTGGAAAGAGCCAGATTCATGTAAGACGTCGATTTGGGTCGCTAATTTATCTACGTCTCAGGTGGAACCAGAAGTCAGTTTTATCACTCAGAGTGGCAAATTGACAGTTGAATAGCGACATGTCAAAACAAGATGTTGCAACACGCCAAACGTCGAGAAAGGCCAACCTGTCAAGTATTGAGCAGCATCGCAAGGACAAAGAAAACAAAGGTGGCGACCAAACATAGACACGAAGCACAAAACGTTGTTGTCAATGGACAAAAAATTCAATCTTTTTCTATCAAGCTTGGTACACCTTTTGTTTGTATTTTTGTGTGTTTTCTGTGCATTTGTGATTTTCATGTCTTGTTCCCTCTCTCTCTTTTGGATAGTTGATACTTATTTAAATTAAAATATGCGTACTAACCTGTGAGTACTTTATTTGATTTTAAGTGTGTCTCTTTTTGTTCATAAACAATATTAATATTGAAGTTTAACTTTTGTGTTATTTTTAATGCTCATTGTTTAAACGAAGAGAAAAAGAGGCGCTCCTTATACTCGGTGACGCATGAAACAACAGGCAAATTGTATCTTTTAGGAGGAAACTCGTTGTTTCCCTTCTTTTGAAAAAAAAATGGCATAATGAGTAGGGTGGTAAAAAAAATATTGTCATGGAACCGGTGATAGCCGAGCTGTTTCAATGACGGAAAAAAAACACATTTTGATGACTAGTTTGAAATTCTCAAATACAGTATGACGGCAGATATACTGTGGTCACAATGACGTCAAGTTTGTATGTTACATCTTCTATATTTATGCTCCCAACCACAAGAATTTACACGAGCTTTATAGTAAAGCAATCTTTATTAATATCATGAAGATTTTTAATATAGATTTTAGTGACAATAATGACGGTGATTTCAAGACATGAAAATTCCAGTCTGAGACTTGGTTTAATTGACAAATGGAGTTTGATGAACGACTGAACCAGATTAAACACCTGACTGAGAAAGGTGTTGGTCAGTTAAGTCATGATTCTTTCATGCAATGTTCAAGTGAATACTCAAGTGATTTTCAGACGTTTTGACACGACTGATAAACCGAATATTAAGGAATCAGGAACTTACTTTCGATCGGACCTAGATCTTAGTACAGACAAAATTATTTTGTCACCCGTGGATTTGTAATGAATCTGTTCTTTCGAAGCTTTCACCAAAAGTAAGTGAGATCTGTTCAAAAAGGGAAAAGGTCTGATGCCTAATATATCTTCTTAAGAGTCTCAGACACGTTTCACTAAATTTAATATATTTACTGTGTTGTATCATAATTTGTAGAAAGTAGAGCAATGAAGAAGCGGACGAACATTTCGCTGACTTAACAAACAAATATCTTTGCTTTTTAAGTACAAAATGTGGCAAAAAGAGAAGAAAAGATATTTCATCTAATCACGATAGGTATAATAACAGCCACCTTTCAGTCTAATTTAAATTTCTGATCTGTCACCACAGTCACACATCACTAGTGACCCGGCGCAATGACCGGGTGGTATCATGCATGACCTCCTCCTGAGCGCTCATACCTTTTCAAGCACCAAACATAGATGGAATTTAAACATCAAACAGCCTGTCTCAAAATGTTCGTTTTAGTATAAGATAATGAACTTATTGAATCATTACAAAAAACTTTAAATGTAGCCTCGTCATGCATACCCTGAAAAACGGTAAGCTTGACTAATTCCCTACTCCCTACTATAGCCAAGACGGCTATACGGGCGCAAACCAAGTTATAGTACGATTTATCAATAGACAGGGCGTTATGGTGTGTTTATTCCCTAATAAAAGCAACCTCAGCAAATACCTTATAGATTTTTATCATGACCCATTGATCCTTCAGTACTCGACGGGTATTTACCTAGATTTGTATTCTGTTTGAGGTGAAAGCTCCCCGAAGCATCAACTATGAATATGTAATTTTTTTGACGAGTCGTGGCTATTATGTCGCGCATTGCCTTCACCCGATTATCTTTCCCTTCTGATCGCAAGTGGGTATATTTTTAAGAGAAACTATCTCTTCTTTGTACAACATACACATGTTACGATAAGACCGATATCATGACGAGGAGTTGCTTGACAATAAACGTGTTTGTGCCACGGATAAAGGCAATTTTTAAATTCACGATAAAAATACGCTGCTGTAGCTTTCCGGGATTTTCTCAGAAGAACGCTACCAATCAAACTTACGGACAAGCCATCGTTCTTTTCGTAATTTTGGCATAAGTTTGGCAAAAGTTTCCAACAATTTCTGAAGTTCTGGTGGTAAGCACCCAGAACAAGTTTACAAGCACCATATCGAAATACTCTGTGATTAAACATTGATCAAAATTATCAAGATTTTCAAGAACAGTGCAAATTGAAATGACAGCAGACGACACATTACAGAAAAATGAGCATTAAAGCACTCATGTGGCAAGTTAGTGAAAAGATAGGCTAATGGTTTCCTTTAATATAGCATTGCAAATGACACAGGGCGTTACAACACTTATGTTGCAACTTTCAAAGATAAACTATGTGTCATTACATGGAAAGATGACAATATAGCCAACAAACACAAAATACTCCTTTTCTAAGCTCCTTTTTACTAAATTCTCTAAAAGGGTTGACGGTACTTTAATTCAAAATTTTAAATACATAAACATGATACTACTTATCAGTTTATGCATTTAGCTACTTGAACACTCTCGAAATATTTAGTATCACGTCTATAGAGACCTCAAAGGTGTCGCTGACTTCAAAGTGGTCCTCATGTTGTCATCAAAACTGTCCCTGTTACCACAAAAGCGTCCGTGATGCGGTAGGTGTTGTCAGACTTGAGTTTAGCCCCCTATCTTACCGGACATTTAGCACGGGGACCACTTTGACGTCGGGGACACTATTGAGGCCTTCACACACGTAAAACTTTACCGGACAGGGTTCACTCTTGACATACACATTGACCCCATTGAGTTCATCCAAGACGCATTTTGGTTTTGTGGGTGTCCAAATGTTAATAGTGACTTGTTGTTTCCATGCCTTTCATATACTTCATCACTGTCGAAATCGCCCAATCAGACACTGCATTCTTTGTTGTTAAATTGGGATCACAAAATAAACCTTCGAGTGATCTCATTTTTAGGAATTATCGGAGAGGAGTCGTATCTATCTGTTCATGGCATCATATTACAAACTGATATAAACACGTGGTGAAGCAATTCGACAGATTTTTCTGGACACACACACATACACACATACACACACACACACACACACACACACACCTTAATCGAATAGATATGGAAGCTGGTCAATGCGAATCATAATTATTGTTTTAATATAAAAAAAGAAATGTGAAATGAAACTACAAAAGATAAATTCTGTAAAATTACACTACGAACGAAGGATGAAGTGTTAAAATATGCAAATACATCGTATTGTTCTTCTATTTTGAATTTGGAAACATGTCTGCTTCAAATCTGTATTCCAAGGGAAGTACGATGACTTTAGAATAGGCTACCATATCTGATAAACAATTGTGATAATTGCATAAATTGACATGGACGTTAACTTTTACATATTTTTATTTTCTCAAAAACATCAGCTGAACCCATCCAGCATCTCGATGCCCTGGCTACTAAATCTGACTGATATAACATACAAAACAAAAATGCTCGGGCTCTATTTGATTTACTTTGTTTTTTATTGAATTACATAAATTCTGCATAAGTAATAACTTACATTCTCCGTTGAACAAGTTAGGTGGCTTTTAAACAATTTCAGAATTATTGTTTCTGAATATTTTTACTTGTTTTTACCAAGACAAAAGTGAGAACAATACTCCTTCCCCCTCGTCTAAATACTGGCTGATAAAATGTAGACTTTCAATTCTAATATAAGGTCGCATACCAGTAAGATTTGTGTAATAAAAAAAGGTTTCATGTCACGAACATTAATCAGCATTTTGATTTGTTAACATTATAATGTGTGTTTTGCCTGCATCACTGGTTTGTTTGGTCTTTGAAAATTTGTATCACTGCAAAGTTTGTTAAAAGTTATTTAGGTAACGTGTCTTTTGTCTATTTCATTTGACGTGTCTCTTTGTGTATTTCAATTTGAGGCCTACAATGAAAATACGTTTTAAAAAAATTTGGCAACTGATTTAAGGGATATTTTAACTGTTGTTTTCAGAGGAGTCTTTCTCTTTTCTTAACTACTGAATATTCTGCCATATAAATATATAAAAAAAACAACAAATAACATTCACCTAAGGTACGATTTATCTATATATAAAGCTAAACTGAGAAACTACTGAAATGAAAGCATGCGGCCACAGGGATTCGCAAGAATATTTCTATTCTGTAAACTACATGGACTCTAATAAAAAAGATATATACTGTAATTAAAGTGCTTTATAATCTCACAATGTCTGGACAAATATCGCAATAAGAATTAGTAAAGTTGTTAGTCATTTATTAGTAACTGTGATTATACGAGGAAATGTACGACAGAATTTTAAAAAATGTTGTTATGCACACTTGTCTATTGACATAAGGAAAACTGATGCTGGCAAAAGACTGATATCGATAGCGGTGTGTTGTTATGGAGACTCTGACATTTTGCTGTAATCACACTTATATAATCTCAGACTGCTTCATTTCAAGACTAAACCATTCTATCTTAGCTGCTACAACAGGGATGGCCGCAACAGATTATCATCACTGCGACAGATATGCTCTAGGCGTCATCACTCATGGCGCGAAAGAAGTAGGTCAGCATGGCCGCGGCAACGACACCGAGAGGAATGGAGATCCAGCCAAGGATGATAGAATAACCGAACGAATAATCGACACCAACTTCGCTGTACTCCTTCTTCGTTTCACCTGCATACACACTCGTTCCGATCAACACCAGCAAACCTAAAAAGTATAAATATTTAGACCGTCAACGGAATTGGACTCTCCCTTCTCTGTCTGTCTGTCTGTCTGTCTGTCTGTCTGTCTGTCTGTCTGTCTGTCTCTCTCTCTCTCTCTCTCTCTCTCTCTCTCTCTCTCAGAAACCTGGTTTTTAATGGCCATTGAATTAAATATTCGAATTCCACATTGCTTGAACTTTAATTGTTGATTGTGCGGTCTAGTTTGCTAGATATAACGGGAGACACTAGCAACATACTCTTGTGCTCACCCTAAGGTGCCTTGCAACGGCACCGTACGGCAAGGGATGTTTACAATACTACGCATTAATTACAAAACAAAAGGGAGATGCAAGTCAATGAGATTGTCACCTATTTCCTCTAACAGTGTTAAGTTACAATTGTTCATTTAGGAAAATAGAAGAAGAAGAAGAAGGAAAGAAAATATGGAAAGGGAAAGTTAGTGAAAGCAGGTGATAATTGAAAATCAAAAGTATATATATATATTTCACACCTGTTACACAGAAGATCAATCCGTTGATTGTCAAGAAGCGCTTTGAAAAATATGTAAAGGGCGAATACTGGGCCCGTCCAGTGACTTTTCCTATCAGTGCTACCAGAGCAAGGATCCATGATACCCCAGCGACGATAACCGCCAACAACATTAGACCACGGGCAGCCTTCATGTATCCTGCATAAAGAGAGAGCAAAACTATGACGAAATTGCATCAGGGATACAACAGCAGTAGCAGAATTTTCTTAATTAGGTTATATACTCACTGAAAAACGACTCCAAGTTAGGACATAATGTTAATGGTCAGCCACCCATAAAGATGATTACAGTTACACACGCCGTGTAGCTCATATTGATAAACTGAACATAAGAATATACTCGACGTTAGATTAGAGACGGTACTCTTCTGACGGGATAATTCTAGTAAATACACTTAAATTAGTTACGCAGTTGATGAAACTTTATCATAGAGGAAAGCAAACTGAATAAAATTAACATATCACAATTAGACATCAGTAGACAAAATTGAGTAAAACAAGGCTAATTCCAAGAAAATAATAGACTGAAAGATCTAGCTATTGTATCTCTGGGTCTTCGTACACTCCCAGCGATTCCCAGAAACACAAATATGACTGAATCAGTCAGTCTAAGGAAATTCTTAGAATCCAGAAACGTGTACTAACGCTATATTATTTGAAATGAGACTGAACATTTGTTTGTCTGCAAGTCACATTATATTTGTGCGTGAAAAGTTATTTTACAAATTGCATGCGGTGCAGGATAAACAAAATAAATGCATTCCTCTACATTCCCCACGTTTGATATTTTGACACTGTAATTTGATAAAGGTGATAACTTAAAGATAAATGCGGTATATTGCGCCTTGGGGAGAAACATTCGGACTTTTGATTTTTATAATTCTTTCACTGCTTATTTTGACGATTTTGGATGGTCTTAATTGTTTTCATTTAATTGTTCCGATAGAGATAGCACACGGATGCTGTCAAATATCGGTAAATGTTTGGTGATTTATTTCTCTAGTTCTATGATTTCCACTCTTAATTTTGTAATTATAAGAGGATAGTTGAAAGTTTCAATGAGGAAAGTTTCAGCAAAAGTTTAAGTGTCTCACTTTCGAGGAGCATGATATCTTTAACGATACAATGTAATTGTTAAAAAACACAACCACTTTTCAAGCAAATTAATTTTGCACATGCTTCCTGTCTTCTTCTTCCAGACGAATGTCAATATTCAAACAACAACTATAAATGAGGTGGTGCTTTCAATGGAATCGACGGTTTTTTAACAAACATTCCTGAAAATGACCTTTGACGTTTAGAAAAGAATCGCATATTTGACTGGCAAAGTAATAACGAGAATACATCTAGAAATAATTTGAACGAACTCTGTGAGGAGAAATATTGCTGCAGTCATCACTCTTTATATTGTTACATGAAACAAAGTGAACGTACAACTGGAATTTGAAGACAGAATTAATATTTTACTTTTGATATCCATCGTAATGAGATGTTCGCCCAAGTAAATTGAACTCTGTAAATGTCAGTGTTACGTCAACTGTTGCCGTGAGTCTTATAAGACAATTCCTGCAACCCGCTTTTTCGATTGACATAATTATGCTGACATAAAGGCATATACATGACAAAGACGTTAAGTCTAGGTGTCTACATTGAAACTATTTTGTAAATAAGCACTTTTTGCAACTCGAGAGTTCATCAAAATCTTTCAAAGTCTGCTTTCACAGATGAAAGCCTTTTTTAATATATTCAAACTCGATTTGAAAAATTAAAACGCGTGAGGTATCGTTGTATTTGTATTGACTAACTTTACCTTGAGTTGACAACAGAAGAATTAAAAGTTGATCGCATTATGATTCTCAGATGCACATGAAATAGAAAATATGAAGTGTTAAATCGTAAGGACCGTGTTGCTGACCTGGTCAAAAGGCGGACAGCATGCTTAGCGACCCTTTCTGAATGAGTCACTTGGCATGATTTATTGTTGTTTTCGTTTTGTAGAGCGCGCTTTCCGCGTATTTGTCGTGATTGCATTGAGCTATTGTTCATGTCTCTTTCGTTTTGATATGACCCCAATAACGCACGTGCACGTGTATAAACAAAGCCAGTCTCGTCGGTTTAACCGTATGTGAAGATAGACACAGAGACATATCATACATTGCGGTATATGAGGCTACAACATTTTCATTGACGAAGCGTGTTTTCATGACACAAAATTCCGCTCTGGGCCTCCAGTTCTTGTACAGCAGTAGCATTCGTTGGTCTATGTTAAGTCAGTAAGCATCGAAAGTGGAAGAAATGTTAAATGTTTGTTCATAATTGCAGGGTTAAAATTTCAGCCATTCTCTTCCAAAATCAAGATTAAAACCAGGTGATCACTGTGCAAAGTTTGGTGCAAGAGAAACAAATTACCTCACATTTACCGATATTTGAAAATCAAAATGGCTGTCGTCCTTATGTTTACTCTACAGGAAAAAATTAAATTTTCTATTTTCGAAAAGCAGTAACTGTTGCTGAATGGAATTTGTTTCTCACACAAAGAGCTCAAAAGCTTCAAAATGACCTCCCATCCCCCTTGATAGATAGTAACGAAATATAATGTTTGATAGTCTGAGTATCTGTCCCCATGGCGTATTCTAGACGTGATCCATTGTGTCTTATATAGTATTGAGCATAAATGAAAAGCTATAAATGGTAAACCTAGATTAGTCCGAGATGTATGATTGTGCAACTCATAAAACCCCATGTAACAACTGTTCTATAGTGTACACAGGATCTGTAGCCAAGGATCTACTGCTCAACTTTTTGAATTCTCAGAATAATGAATATAAAAAATAAGATCATGCAAGTATTTCACGTGCTAACGGGACCATGTTCCGAGACGCAGTTTTGCAAGCACCATGCTGATTCCACGAATCGAAATGAAAATCTTTAAAGTCGTGACGAGTACTTCCTTCGCCAGTAACCCAACTATGGTGGAGCTGGCTTATTCCTTATTTCGTTGCCGTGACCTCAAGGAATACCCGCCTGCGGGATACTAAGAATACGAAGTTTTTGCATGTATAATTTTTGAAAATTTGACTCGAAAGGAGTCGTCGTTCCGTGATTCATATCTAATAAAATCTATCATATAAGCTCATTCCAACACGTGTCACGACAGTGTTAAAATAGAAAAGGTCTGTCAATTTGCGCCCAATCACTTGGGTATAATTGGGGGCCCCTCTAGGCCAATAATGACTTTCCCGCGTCTGCAGATCACGTGGGACGTTTTCACTTTTATGGTGGCGTTGTAAAGTTTTCACTGTTCAGACTTTTCTCCAGACATTTTCCGACTGATTGCCCTTAATTAGTTCAACACCATGTCAAATACTGACACTGCCTCTGCTTCATGCTCTCAAGAACATTATTTGTTTAAACTGTCAATTTAAGGGTTTCTACTTGGGCGGAACTGTAATAATTCGTAAGCCTTTCCTAACCCTTTCACACGCCCGTGAAAAATATTCACCCGTGATAGCTAGATACATTTTACACCCAGCAGTACTACTGTCGCTGCATCGATTCGGTGATATGGCCGTGAAATACCGCCAGTAAGGGCATCCTCCAAATCACTATTATGTCAGTCGGCTGCAACTTCACATTTCCGGTCGACCTATCGTCAACTTTTAAAATTTCATAACTAGGGAAGGGACAATACGCAGATGTCCCAAAATCCCAGTTAAAGTTGAGGGGCCAATGTGCAGCATTGAATAAGCTCTTATCCAATTGGGTAGCTGAATCTCACCAATGTAATTAAAACAATACAAATAGACACCCTACGTCGCTGTGAATAGTGACAATGGACTAATCAGAAAAAGAGCTTATTCAACGCTACACATCAGCGGAAGTTGAGAAGGGGTTCTAACAGCAGCAGCGATGGTAATAATTGGACGAATAGATGATAACAATGCCATTCGTTTATAAAAATTTCACACGAGATCAAACTAAAATAATTGATTCCTTATTTCATCAAGGTCATTGATTGTGATCAATAGTAAACAGTTAAGATTTGCATATACTCGTCGGGAGTTTTTGAATTCTCATGTAAACGACGGGGTTTGGAATGTTACACACTAGGGGGTTTGGAGCGTTTAGTAGTAGTAGTAGTAGTAGTAGATTTATTTATTAGAGTGACATGTGACATGACTCAACATTTACATTTCAATATGATACAACATCAACGGTGAGTGGTCACCCAGCCCAATGGGCTTATAAGTCACTATAATATTGCAACTTTAGAATAAGGGTAGCTCGATGAAATAAAATTTGACTGATAGTGTAATACTAATAAAGAAATACTAATCATTATTAATGAAATAAATTGTTACGTCTTCTTTGAAATGACTTTGATATATACTTTGCTGTTGCTCTACTATTTGTTTCCATTAAAGGCGGAGCCTCCCTTTAAAAGGACGCCAAGGTATGGCGGCGTTCATTGTGTAAGTGGACACCAAACAGGCAACACGCGGGCACTCGCTCCAGAAAATGCAACTTTTTAGTTTTCCCCGGCCGCAAAAACCCAGACAGACTGCCAAGCGGTCAGCGTGAAGTTGCTGCTGATCGAACTCTGTGGTTATATTCAAAGTCTAACGCGACTGGAAGACAATGTTTTAGGAAATTCGAGCGTTTGTGGTGGGGAATCAATGACCGTTGACTATTTGAACTGACCGTCAATCAAAAGCTTGCATAAACTCTGTTTGCAGGATTAGCAACATGTGACAAAAGGTTGAGATGAGTTTGTGTAATTAATGTTATAGAAATCAAACATCATACTGGCCATGTGTTTGACTGGGAGGAGAACTCCACTAATGCGAGAACCAGGGATTGAAAAGTGCCGCTTTAAGTATACTAATTTTTCTATGTCGTTATAATAATAAACTCTCGGTTTGACTCATTTACTAAATCAAATAGTTGATCACGAAAATCATTATACAAGCTACAATGAAACATAAAATGTAGCTCATCTTCTATTTCATTTAACATACAAAGTCTACAAAGTCGCCTATCTATATTTTCATGTCTATATCGCCCAGTCTCAATGCGTAGTGGGAGAATACTAAAACGTAACTGTACAAGAAAGGACCTTTCTGCCCTTGATAGGTTTAACGATAAATATTTTTCCTGTCCAAAATTAGATTTCAACTTTGCATATGTGCGTAATTTTGGTTTGTTTGTTACAAAATCATACAAGTGACTAGTACATTCGCTTGCTTTTTTTCTTTAAACACTTTCAATACTGCATGGATGAATATCCTCTATATCTAATGAATCAAAAATGGCATGCATTTCAGACGACCAATTATTCACTGCTAAAGAGTGATCCCACAAAAAAATTTTCTTCGTTAATCTATTTTCATTTAAACTGCACAGACGATTCCAAAGTCGAACTTTGTTAACCTAGTGCCTTGTGATGCATGAATACCAACCAGTATCTCCATTAATTGCTAATGTTGGTGCAAACTTGTGCACTCCCAGAAAAAATCTAAGTGCTCTATTCTGCACTGCTTCACACTCTTTGTATGGTGCATGACCCAATACCCCAGAACAGTAATCTAAAATTGGTACAACAGAGGCATTATATATTTTCATGAACGTATGAAATCCCATGTTACTTAAAAATTTAAATTTTGACACAACAGCACCTAGAGCCCTGCTTGCAGATTCGGCAAGAGCTTTGACAGTGACAGAAAAATCAAGATGTTCATCTAACAAAACACCAAGATACTTGTACTGTGCCACATAATCTATATTGTTATTGCCAATTCGAAATTGAAATTGACTACGATCAACATTTCTCTTTCTAAAATGAACTACTTTTGATTTTAACGCATTTCCAGTTAGCCGCCGTGTAATTATCATCGGTCTGAATATCAAAATCGCGGTCTCCGCTGAATGCGGTCACATTACGTGTCCGGAAGAACCACAAAGCCCCCCCCCCCCCCCTCCATCGTCGCGTCTGCCTAACACAAAGGCTTCCGTGGGTTGGGTAGAGCTGATCGACTACGCAATCGATAGACCGACCAGAGAGTCGATCAATCTGACGGACTACCCACCCATGGCCGCCTGTGGCCTAACAGTCAGTGTGAACACAGAATGGAAATACAGCTTTTATAATTCTACAGAATGATGACAATAATATTTATATACGGATTAGTTGCTAAGTTGAATGAATGAATCGTAGACGTCGTTTTCGCCTTCTATTTGGCAACATAGACAGTGCTGGCTGCGTCCAACAACCTGTCGCAAGTTAGCATGACTTTGCAGAGGTGACCCGACGGTACAGAAGTGACGGTGAGTTCTAGTATTTCGGCCGCAGGTGACGTCATTGAGGTGACATCACGGATTTTTAATTCATAGTGACATGTATATAGCGAGTACAGATATTATGAGACAAAGTAGAACTAAAAGTTGTGTCATTCATGTATACTGTAACTATTATAATTGGAAAAGTGGATGACAAATCGAGCTAAGATAATTAGATTTTACTTCAGTGTGACGAAAGAAACGCCAAAGTAATCCGGGCTTCGCGGTCAAAAACAGTCTATACTTTCAAAGACCCCTATATTTTGTGCTGTTTTGCTTTGCTTTTCTGGTCACAAGAAATCATAGATGCACGATGGCCTTTCGACGCCGTGATAAAGTAAAAATCAGATGCGTATTGCACTCCACTTATCGGCAGTCGCTTCAAGTTGAATATTTGTCACGAATCGACTGGCTGACAAAAGTGATCGACGATAACAAAGAAACAAATGGCTATTATGGGAGGAATTTCAATATGTACCGATTTCAAATGTTCTGAAGAATACGCGAACAGATACAATACCGTTCGCCTCTAGTAAAACGGCTTTGAAATAGATATGTTCCTAGAGGATTTTCTCAGGCAGTACCGAAAACTCTATCGATGCTACGATCACTTCTAGACCTGCATACTATGATGTGTGTTTCCCGGAATTATACGACCTGGGGAGGCCGTATAACGCGGGGAACAAACAGCATTGTACGAATGGCTAGATCAGTGCCTGGGTTACTTTGATCCGTTGAAGTCAGTAAGCTTATACGCGTTCTTCTGCTGAAATGGCGTACTTAATTTTCATCACTTGTTACGACTGAAAAAATCCTTCGCCTACAGAAAGGAAGGTATCTAGGTTGGAACCTTTTAGGCTTATACCTCTGCCTGCTATGTTTGCTTCGACCAGGTGGGGTAAACTTCGCTTAGACCATATGATAAATGATAATAATCAATGATAAATATTCATGATGGGCTTTTTCTTGACATATGTGACTATGGGTCAAATAGTCGTACAGGAAATACGTTTGAAACATATGTATTCTCCGACAAAAAAGAAATATAGATCTATAGATCTGCGATAATCCGGCTTGTATAGGGGAAGTTCCCATCCGACTTGATTTGGTCTTACCTCCCCTGCCTGTACTACGTTTGTTTACCTACCATTTCTACAAATTCGCGCATAGTGAGTTTTTCCGTATTCATCGTTTTCTCTATCTTTATGCCAATCAAAGTGTCAATAATAAATTTTGTCGACAAGTCTCGCAAATTAAGATAGCGTGTGCAGAGTATTATTGGGTGTCAAGTTTGCGGACTTGTTCTGCAGCTAAGTGCTTAGCAATTGCAATAGTCTTGTTTCGTTTGAGCATGTTTATACTCTCACATAGTCTGGCAGTTATAAATACAATTTTCTGCTTCTTGTTGGCGCAGGTGTAAAGTCTGTAAAGTTGACGTTGAGCCACTACTTTTGAAAAGGTTAGCTCAAACTTGATAGTTGTCCATTTATGTAATCAACTAGAAAAATAAAATGAGTGCAAATTATTCGATCCAACATTCCAAGGTTTAAATCTCCGTTGAAGCAGTATGCCATCGCAACAAAACGAAAGCTGAACTTTCTCTCAAATTTCTGGAAATCATTGCGTAATGTCGCTACCGTTTGTTCTGTGACACGCCTAAAAATCTGTAAATATCACTATGTATAGAACATTAAGAACTGTTGGAGTGGGATATTCCACTAATGTAAACTATAGAGGCATATGCTCAGTATGGGCTACTCGTAAGTGCAAACTTTCCGTGTCTAACATTTCACTTAATTTTTGTACGAAAGCAGTAAGCTAACCTTTGAGTGTGGAATCATCAGGCAGGGTTGCGCAGGCGCTCACCCAAAGATCGTTTTCAAGGCATAACTCCCACAGTCAGTAGTAAGTTTTCACGTCTGATACCGAAATAACCACCTAGTAGTTGGTCGCCGTGCTCACGATGTAAAACAGGACTGTCACCCCTGCCACCATAACGCTAGAGATGGGTCCGACGAGATACATTATTGATAATTCTATTTCTCATAGCTTTCTTTGTCTCTTACAAACTGATACGCTATTCTTCAGGCTAGAGAAAACTTAATCGTACAAAGAGTAGGGCAAAATTGACGTGAGATGTCAGTTGGCTCCTAAGAAGACAATTGGGTGTGATACAGAATGAGTGATGGTATGTATTTGGGCGGGTCCAAACATGAACCATTATTGAAAAGGGGTGTAAGCGGCGTTTTAGGATAGAGGTGCCAAGAATTAGAAGTAGGTTACGGTTTAGATACACCGGTGTTTGAGAAGTTATTTCAATCGATCATCATTGCCATTGCGATGAGAACAATGAGGTAAAATGCATAGTTCGATTACGATTCTTTCATTCTCATCGAATATATGCGACGAGTATTCTATAAACAATCAAAACAATCTGAACAATCCAGGGCAGCTCAAATGCGATATCAGCGAATAGGCCACCGCTAATAAAAGTCGATGCATCTATAATCATGGCCCTCTCGTCAGTGTTGTCATATAACAGCACTATTGAATCTGAAAACGTGTTATGAAAGATACATTCCACCACATTGTTTGGAATAACTGCAAGATTTTTTTTTTAAGTTCACCTGATTTCACTTCACATGAGAACTTTCGTGTACCTTCATTTTCTACGAATTTGAATAGTGAAAGTTTTTTCCGTGTTCATCTTTTTCATCATGTCTTTCGAATCAAAGTGTCAAATGAATTTGTCGAGGAGTATTTATGTGGCGTCAAGTTTGTGGGGTTGTTATGCAGTTAAAGTGCGTATTAATTGCAACTGTCTTGTTTCCTGTCAGGTTGTTATACCCTCACATCGTCTGGCAATTTTAATTACAGTTTTCTACTTTTTGTTGCATCAGGCGTCAAGTCCGCAAAATTTGAGGTTGAACCACTGCTTTTGAAAAAGTGAACACTAACCTGATAGTAGTCAATTTATGTAATCAACTAGGAAAATAAAATTAAGCAAATAATTTGACCCGACTTTCCAAGGTTCAGTCTCATTAAAAGCAGTGTGTCAATGCAACAAAGTGAAAGCTGAACTGTCTCTCAATTTCCTGCAAAACGTTGCGCGTTTGTTTTGTGACAAACTGGAAATATTTACTGGAAACAACTTGACTGTTCTTATCACTATAATAAAATATGTAGAACTGTCGGAATAGGATATCCCATAAATAAACGTGAACAATAGTGGCATTTGCTAAGTATAGGTTACAGTAAGTTCAAACTTTTCGTGTCTAACTTTGCCTAAACGTTGAGTGTTGAATCGGGTAGGGCTGCGCGGGCGCTCACTCCAAGATCGCGTTCCAATGCATAACTCCCACAGTCCGTAGTAAGTTTTCACCCCGAAACCCGAAATAACCACCCAGTAGTTGGTCGCCGTGCTCACGATTAAAATAGGACTGCTACACCTGCCACCACAACACTAGAGATGGGTCCGACGAGATACATTGTTTGTAATTCTATTTGCTGTAGCTTTCTGTATCTCTTATAAACTGATGAGCAATGATGAGAGCTAGAGAAAATTTAATTGTACGAGTAGGCAAAAATTGACATGACGTGTCAGATGGTTTGTAGAAGACGTTTACTGTGCACGTCTCGTCTACATCGAAAAAAATTGTAAATAAGCGTTTTGTCCAATCGTGGTTTCTACGAAATCTTTAAAAACCCTGCATTCACAAATGATAGCCTTTTTAAAATCTATTCAAACTTCAGATACGAAAATTTAATTGTGTAAGGTATTAGTGTTTTTAAGGTATCAGTGTATTTTCTGTCGACTAACTTTACTTTGAGTTGCCAATGGAAGAATCAAAATGATGTAGCATTATGAATCCCAGATGCTTTTACATAGAAACTTTGAAGTTGTATATTTAATATTGTGTTGAGCCAACAGATGACCGGGTTGGTGACCTGATCGAAAAGACAGCATGTGTGGTTACCTTCTGTCAATGAATCTCTTAGCATGATGTATGGGCGTTTTCGTTTTATCGGGCGCGCTTTCCGCGTATTTGTTGCGCGGTGTGCTTCTGACTGCATTGAACTTTATTACACCTCACTCATTCAGCGTGCACTGCCATTGGTTAAACACGACTCACGTGACATGTAAAAGAACGTGATGATGCCCTCTGCGAATGTGATGATGCCCTCTGCATTTGATATTACATGGATGACGTCATTTTACTTACTGCGCATCCTTTCTGCGCAAAACAAATTGTCGTTCGCTTGTTGTACTTTGCAGTTGGCAACTTATGGCTGCGAAACGTCATGCAGAGCTGTCACCGGCACAGTTAGACGGTATTTTGATGCAAGTAAACAGCAAACGAACGAAAATGGCAACAAGGAATGCAATTTTTTTGTTCAGCGACTATGCAAGCAACAAATTTGGATACGCCACCGAGGAGATCGGCAAACTTTAGCGGCAACCCTAGACTCGGCACTGACAACATTTTACGCTGAGGTCCGGACTCGGAAGGCGAACTGTACTCGAAGAAGTCTTTATGTTTTTGTTTCTTTGCATGTTTGCTTGTTCGGTGTAATAAAAATAATAACACATGAGAGCTAGGGCAATATCACGATTTTTTGCCTGCCCTCGGGCTGGTGGTCATGATCGAAATACTGATGATGCCCTCGCCTACGGCTCGGGCATCATCAATATTTCGATCATGACCACCATCCCTTGGGCAGGCAATAAATCGTGATCTTGCCCTCGCTCTCATGTGTTATTATTTAAATTGTGCATGTCTCTTTCGTTTTGATATGACCCAAATAACGCGCGTGCACGTACATATAAAATAGCCAGTCTCGTCTCTCTAACCGTACAAGAAGATATACAGAGGCATACTACGGTATGAGGCTACAAAACTTTCATGGACGAAGCGTGTTTTCATGACCACAAGATTGCGCTCTAAGTCCTCGCAGCAGCATTCGGTGGTATGAGTTAAGTTCGTGATTAAGGCAGAAAATTGAAAAAAAAAATAACTTTTTCTCAAATTTCAATCTCTCAATTTCAGCCATTCTCTTCCTAAATCAAGATTAAAACCAGGTGATAACTGTGCAAAGGTTGGTACAAGAGAAACACATTACGTTACATTTACCGATATTTGAAAATCAAAACGGCTGCCGTCCCTGTGTTTACTCTGCGGGAAAAAATAAAATTTTCGAATTTCGAAAAAAACAGTTGCTGAATTGAATTTGTTTCTCACTCAAAGAGCTCAAAAGCTTCAAAATGACCTCCCATCCCCCTTGATAGATAGTTACGAATTATAAAGTTTGAGAGTCTGAGTATCTGTCCCCATGGCGTATTCTACACAACGTGATCCACTGTGTCTTATATAGTATTGAGCGTAAATGAAGAACGATGGTAAACCTAGATTAGTCAAGGTGAACTCCGATATGTATTTGAAACCCATAAAACCCAATGTAACAACTGTTATATATTGTACTACACATCATCTGCAGCTCAGGATCTACACCTCAACTTTGTTTGAATTCTAAGAAAATCTCAAACTCCGGATAAACCAAGCCTGCAAGCACGGTCACACATTTTTACACATAATGTGCTCGTAATCATCTAATTACGGCTCCTGTGAGCGCTATTATTCTTTTTTTCGACGAAATGACCTGGATACCATGATCAACCATGATTGGGGCAGCTGGTCACTGGTCGCTTATAAAATCATACGAGCAGGGCTGTCAATGTTTTTCAGAATAGAAGGGTACACGTGAAAGAACAGGAGAGTACAGCCTTGTGCGGAGCGAAGCGGAGCAAGGCGTGCCGCGCAAGCGCACGCGGGGGGAGGCCAGGAGGGGGGTGTCCCCCCTCCTGAAGCTGAAGCTTTTCTAATTATTCATCTTCAATTGGTGGCCTGTGGTGGCATTTTTGAGGGCAATTTACTGTCAAGTTTATTATAACTGAAGTATCAAAAGTAACATGAAATTGAATCTTGTGAAATAAATTATGAAAGACAACAGAAGTATTACAGAGTTTATATGTTTATTGATACACCAGGTTATTATTATTTGCATACAAATTCTGTTGAATTACAACCTGCTTAATAAAGATCATAATCTGAATCAGAATCACCGGAGTACTCATCTAAGCCCAAGGCTTGTATGGCAGTACCAGCTGACAATACCTCAATATTGTGTGATTCTCAGGCTGATGAAACAGTAGCTTCAGAAACTACATCTGCAAAAACTATTCCTTCAGATGTAGCTTTAGAAACTACACCTGCAGAAACTATTTCTTAAGAAACAACATCTGCAGAAACTAATTCAATAATTGTAATACGTTACCATTCAATAACAGCTAATCGTATTAGAATTAAAAAAAATCTTGTCCCCACTGCAAAACTGATGTGCATATTAACGTCACGACAAAAAATTCCGATCTGCGTCTGGTTGATACTGCTGTAATTTTATTTTGTCTGTTTCAAGACCTCTCCACAGAGTTACCGGCTATGAATTCCAGTGTGAAAATTTACAAATGTAATGGGGTAAATACGAGACCAGTACCAGAGACAATTTGAGTAGACGCTACGTCATACAAGGATGTAAAAAATAGACATCCATGGTCATACAAACAATTACATACGAAAGTTTACATCCGCTAATGAAATTGCGTGGCATCGTTGTCCGTCGGCCTCTCAATCGACAAGATTGACAATATGTTGATTTATTTACGTAGTAAATCCTTGCGCGTGAAAGTTAACGATCAAATCTTTTCTCCTGATGACTATCTATTCTGATATCCCTCACAGTAGTCAGAGTTTTGTCGAAACCCACGCCGGCCAAGTGGGTAGGCTCACTACATGCATGATATATCCGTATTCAAAACATGGTTTACCGCCGTATGCGTACGTGCAAGATACCGCGAAAGTATATAGTCAAGCCTAGCTAAATTTTTTGATTGCCCTAAACATTAAAAAAATGTTGGTCTTGGTAAATGATTTTGAAGGATCGGAATACCGATATTTGCTTTTGAGGAAAGATTTCGGATGTCGGAAAATATTTATCAAACTTCAATACTCGGGCCTTCGAAACAACCACAGTACACAGCATGTACCACCGTAAGAATACATTTTATAGAACGGCGGCTTGGTGCAAACAAATTCAGTGGTAGTCAAAACTCACTAAAAATTGAGTCAATCCCCACAAAGTTTTTTTGCGCTGAGTAAACGATTCTTACTAATTGTAAAGAGTGTTCACGATCTGCAAACGGGAAAACAAATCAAAAATTCCAGTCGCTAAATACACGTAATGCTATGGCACTTTGCTCAGACGCGGCGTGAAATCTACATTGCATGCTATACCATTGATGGATTGAACCCCCGATCACTGAAATTCCTCAGGAAAATAAAATGATTTACAAATATGAACATTACTTTTATCTCCAAAGCTAGTGTAAGCCTCTCGGGGTCTTTTTTGGACCCATACATCCAACGTGGCTGTCGTTCTTTTCGTAGCCATATCGATCGTGTACGTCCGAAAACCAATCACAACACGCGAAGCATTTTGACAGTACCGATTGAAACCAATCAGAAATCGGCTACCAACGAGCCTTAGGGGCTGCGCCTCTGTAGCACAGCGCAGCCAACGGTAGAATTGGGACAGGAAAGAATTCATAACGTGTGTAAAGATCATTATTGCAGGCCTTGAATAGGGAAAACAGGCGGCGGCAAGACCTGTGTCAGACGGCGATTTGCCGCCGGTGACCGGCTATAAATGACAGCCCTGTACGAGTATTTTACGTGTTAGCGGACCATGTTCCGAGAAGCAGGTTTGGAAGCAACATAGTCACTGATTCCACGAATCCAAATGAAAATATTTGTTATGTTACGAGTACTTCCTTGTCCAGTAACCCTACTATAGTTGAGCTGATTTATTACTTCATTACGTTGCCGTTACCTCATGGAATACCAGGAATACGAAGGACTACGAAGTTTGCATGTCTTATTTTGAAAATTTCAAACGTAAAGTTGACTCGAAATGAGTCGTCGTTCCGTGATTCATGTCTAATCATATCTATTCTTTAAGCTCATGTCAAGACGTGTAACTCAGTGTTAAAATTGAAAAGATCTATCAATTAAAGTTTCCGATATGTTCAAACTGCCAATTAAACGGTTTCTACTTCATCGGAGCTGTAGTAATTTGTAAGTCTGCCAGGTTGATCGATTCTCCACTCAACCCAAGTGTCATAATCTTCCAAATTGGCGCACAGAATATTAATATTCCACGCTCACGATACATTAGCGTTCTTGGACGCGATTGATCAAGCTGACGTTTAAGAACGCTAATGTATTGTGAGCGTGGAATATTAATATTCTGTGCGCCAATTTGGAAGGTTATGACACAAGGGCGTCTGTGGCGTAACAGTCAGTGTGAACACAGAATGGAAATACAGCTTTTTATAATACTACAGTCAGGGTTCGAAATACCCGGTGGTCATGCGTCAAATGACCACCAATTATCTCATTTGGACCACCAGATTCTATTTTGGGTGGTCAATCTTGACCATCAAATTTTGGAGGTCACAATAGTACACTGCAGAGCTGTTAATCTTACATGCCTCTCACAGTTTATTGCTAGGAGTATCCAGAAACAATATATTGTCCCCAGAGATAGATATTTTAGCAGTTTAAATAGTACATCCGTGTTTCATCTAGGCTGCGCGATTGCGCGATTGCCCCTCTTTCGTGTGCTGCGCGACCCATCGCGCACTGCACTGAGCTGGCTGGAATGGCATATCAAATATCATGGGTGTCACACTTCGATACTTTTGACCCATTATCAGCACCTGTTAATACTTTGGCAACAGGCATTGTATAGTGTAGCAAGAACATTTACATGAAAGGAACTAATTTTAGTTCGATTTTGATACTTTTTGTACTTTCCGTATACTGATTTTGCATATGAAAGCCTGTCAGCCCATTGAGAGTTACGTTCACAAAAGTTCATTGCCCTTGTCTCATTACCTCAGTACGATCCCGGCGGTGGCAGTCTCTGGACGGGTGGGTACCCACGCTCGTTAGCAGAGTTTGAAATGTACCCCTTTTCCAAGAATTTTTCTCTGAAAAACACCCCCTTTTTTGGGAAAATCTGGGAGAAAATCACTGCGAAAAACACCCCCTTTTTTCCGATATCTGGGAGATTTTACCTAAATGTTTGCCAAGACGTTTGAATACCATTATTTACCAATTTCAAAGCAAGTGTGCTGACTCTTGGTGAAAAAGGAACACCTAATACACTAGCTTAGGATGGGTTGACTTTGTGTTTGATGTGCACAGTAACAGACTGCCTTGTTCAATGTATGCTTAGTAACATAATGAAAACTTGAAATACAGTGATCGTTCAATGTTTTGTCTTCACCATATATGTTCATCAGTCACACTCATATACAATCACTTTTCTGATCCATTTTGATCTTGTATTAGTTGATGGCTCTTGAGTTATTAGACATCATCCGTCATCTGTAGCTGCAAAAACCAAAAAAAATCCTTTTGTAGAAAAATCACTTGTAGCTAAGGGAAATTTGCCACCAGCTACAACCATTTCTTTCACTGAATTTCAGCAAAGATTGGATAAATAGTACTCTCCTGCTTTCAGGTATCTATATATCTAATACTACAATCTCAACTGTTAATACAACTATATGTACTACAAAACACTACATGTAAATGTCAGTACAATAAACCGGGTACAATCTACTGAATAACAGTTAATTCAACTAGAAATACTTCTTAGTACAAAACACCACATGCAACTTTTATCTAACCTGAACAGATAATCTACCAAATAAATGACAACCAACCCAAAGAGAAATACTACAACTACAAAACACCTCAAGCAAGTGTTAGTACAATCTATAAAATGAAAACTGATTCAACTAGAAATAACGGTAGGCATTCTCATGTTGATTCGCTGACTTGAGTTGACCAGCGATGCCTTACAACTTGTAAGCTAGTAGCTATGGACCAAGCTGTGATATCGCAGTGGTGTTGTGGCGTCTATCGAACGCGCTCGGGTCAAGGGTCATCGCCACAGACCTTGGCCCGAGCGCATTCGATAGACGCCACAGCACCGCTGCGATATCACAGCCACTATGGACCAAACAGCACAGCTAGCTACATTTTTGCTGCGGATCCGTAGCCCTACCACTCCCTTTGCTGGTTGTGTTGGGGGAGTCCCCCCAACACAACCAGCAAAGAGTTAGTTACAACCAGCAAAGAGTAGTTACAATCACCTTCACGATGTGATGTACGGTTCTCCCGGGACGGTTCAGGAGTCCCCCAACACAACCAGCAAAGAGAGTGGTAGGGCTACGGATCCGCAACAAGCTGTACATTTATTAATTTATGCGTTTCGCTAAGTTTTTGAAAAGACTTACTTGACTCGGAGAACTCACTTTCCAACATTTGAATCACTTCTGGAATCACTGTGTGTACTCTAGGTACACATCCACAATAACCGTATCTCAAACTGTCATTTTCACTGACAAATTCCATGCAATAATTTTCTGCACAGGTTTTGCATCTCCCGCGAAGAACACCTCTACCATCGACCGCCATATTGCTAGTCATACAGGAAGTTGTTGTTGGATGTTGAATTAGCTATCTCCCCCCCCCCCCCGGTAATTACAGCGTATCAATTCATAAAACACAAGAACAAAGTCAACCATCACAGGGACGGTCACTGGATTTCTAAACAGCCAGAACATACTAAATTTTCATCGAACTGATTTGAGGGGTGGGCACGTAGTTACAATCACCTTCACGATATGATGTACGGTTCTCCCGGGACGGTTCTGGATCATGGCTTGGGGGGACCGCTGCTGGGTTTTACTCTCTCGAGTGAGAAAGCGTCTTGGGAGAAGAACCAGACCTATTCTCGGAGGGTGATCTGAAAAAGTACCCCTTTTTCTCGATTTCACGGACCTAGATGTCTCCGTGATGTCCGACTAAAATCACCCCCTTTTCCGCGAAATTTCTAACGAGCGTGCGTACCCGGCTGCTCCGAGACTGCCACCACCGGGAGTACGATAGAGAACAGGAGACAAACTGAAGTTTTTGTGCATAGTATGAATGTCTGTAACACTATGAAAATAATTCTGGTAGCAAAAAATTGACTCGAAAATTGGACTTTACTGTTACAGAAACGTTTTCAGTTCAGTGAATGGCATTGGCACTGTGATGGGATTGCATGCAATAAGAGTCACAAGCAAGCTGTAGTGTCAATGGGGACGGTTTTTGAATTCAGTGAATATACATTGACTTACTTTTTGGGCAAATAAACCCTAAAGTTAACTGTTGGTGTTAACCAACCTTTCTGTTTGTTATTTTCGTACTTTAAAACGACTGACAAAAAGCAATTGGCGCGAATCTGACATCGAGAAACTCCACATTCAGAACACGGCAGACAGACCTCCTAAGTTGTTCGTTTTAACTCTACTGAGTCTGCGCATAAGACTACAAGACCAGCTAGGTCACTAGAAAATACAGCTAACTGGTTTGTATAGGGCAATTTTGATCCAAACTCTACGGTGGTTAGGGTGATATAAGCACAGTAAAAACGTGACAAACAAATATATGTTATTTTTTCAAAAGATAGGAAATATTCCTTTATAACTACTAAAGATTTTTTCTTGCTTTGTGTAAGTGCACACAGTTCATAATCATTTAAAAATGAAAAAATCCCTTGAAGGTTCATGTACAGTGGAAATAGCCAGCTGCTAACAAACATGCAGAAAAATGTAGCATACAAATTACGCTACAATTTTTTCCAGCAATATTAATGCTTATTAATATAATGAGCCAACCGCCACTCTTCTAAGCTCTACATACATTCACAACAGAGATACTCAAATTTGTTGACTTTTGAAAACATCTTATTATAGGATGGGTTTTGCAGCCAGCATCTTGGATTGTGTAAGCAAGTGATTTATGGCTTGTAGTATGGGCATTACAAGTGACATCATTGCAACATTAAAACTTACATGTAAAGCCGTGATTATATGTTTTAGTTAAATCCCCCCAAAATTTTAAAATCCCCCTCAAAAATTCCTGCAGAGGGGGACCAGTCCCCCCCCCCCTGGTGTAGCATCCTAGATGAAACACTGGTACATGTCTTGTCTGTTCAATCACAGTCCCTCCACTGTGGTGTTCAATGTCAGTCCTTCAACCCCACTCCAGTACTCAACTGAGGTGTTCCTTTGGATAGACAATGTCTCTCTTTGTTTTACTGTTTACTGCTATGATTATTGTGATAAAGTCTGCAAACGTTGAATAACATCTCCTAGCAAATTTCGTCTAGTCATTAAAGTGACACAGATCAATGTACAAAACTCTTACAAAACTTCATAATAATCCAAAAAAATGCAATAATTGTCATGTTATCAGCAGTAATTGTCATTCTAAATTACACAGTAATTCTGTCAAAACTTAAAATCTGTAACTCAAGTCCTTTGCATATAACCAGTCAGTCAGTCACTCATGCAGCAGTCAAGTTGATCTGTAAATGACTGAAAATTTTCCAGTGGATTTACTGAGCATCCAACATACATGTAAACCAACTTAACATGTGTAGCAGCATGATGAAATGGTTTCAAAACAGCATGTACAGCCCACTATTCCACCCCATGGACCCATACCTCCACAAGATTTACATTCTGATATGATCAATTTTTTTGACCACCAAATTTTGCAATTGACCACCAAAATTTGAATCTGGTGGTCAAACATGACCACCAAACAAAAAAATAAATTTCGAACCCTGCTACAGAATGATGACAATAATATTTATATCCGGATTAGTTGCTAAATTGAATGAATGAATCAAAGACACCATTTTCGCCTTCTATTTGGCAACATAGAAAGTGCTGGCTGCGTCCAACAACTTGTCGCGAGTTGGCAGACTTCACCAAGGTGACGACGGCACAGAAGTGACGGTGAGTTGCGAGTGTATTAGCCGCAGGGTGACGTCATTGAGGTGACATCATGGATTTTACATCCATGGTGACACGTACGTAGCGAGTACAGATATTATGAGACAGAAAGTAGAACTAAAAGTTGTGTCATTCATGTATACTGTTACTATGATCAGTGGAGAAGTGGATGGCAAATCGAACTTCGATAATTGGTTTTTTTCTCGATGTGACACAAGAAGTCGCAAGTAATCCGGGCGTCAAGGTCAAGAACAGTCTATACTTTCAAAAGACTCTTTTCTTTTGTGCTGTTTTGCTTTGCTTTTCTGGTTACAAGAAATCATAGATACACGATGGCCTTTCGCCGACGTGATAAAGTAAAAATCAGATGCGTATTGCACTCCACTTATCGGCAGTCGCTTCACGTTGAATATTTGTCACGAATCGACTGGCTGAGAAAAGTGATCGACGCAAACAAACTAAAAAATGGCTGTTATGGGAGGAATTTCAATATGTACCGATTTCAAATGTTCTGAAGTATACGCGAACATAAACAATACCGTTCACCTCTAGTAAAACGGCTCTGAAATAGATATGTTCCTAGAGGATTTTCTCAGGCAGTACCGAAGACTCAATCGATGCTACGATCGCTGCATGCTAGCCCTGCATACTATGATGTTTGTGTTCAAGGCGGTATACGGCGTGGGAGGCCGTATACCGCATGGAACAATCAACATTGTACGCAGGGCTCGACCACTGCCTGGGTTACTCTTATTCGTCGAAGTCGGTATAGCGTACGCGTTCTTCTGCTGAAATGGCGTACTGAATTTTCATCATTTGTTACG
This sequence comes from Ptychodera flava, assembly GCF_041260155.1. Taxonomy (NCBI): domain Eukaryota; kingdom Metazoa; phylum Hemichordata; class Enteropneusta; family Ptychoderidae; genus Ptychodera; species Ptychodera flava. The sequence continues at coordinate 3,687,871 of NW_027248280.1, forward strand.
ACTGAAAAAAATCTTTGCCTACAGAAAATTAGGTATATTAGTTTGAACCTTTTAGGCTGATACCTCTGCCTGGTACATTTGTGTGGGTGAGCCACATGGAAGGGGGTTCGTTTCACAGCAATGGTAGGTGACGATACAAGACAATGACACTTGGCTGAACTGTAACTGGAAAGCACGTTTATTGACTGCAGTATTGTAACATGACTTACATGTGCTCTCTCCACTCACGCTCACGCTGACAGTGCCGTGCCCAAAAATACATGGCATGCGTGCTTATATGCTATAGGCTCAGTAGACAAAACAATTTTAGCGGGCTGCGTTGTGATTGGCTAGAATGGCCTGGTCCATAAAGTTTGTATCAGTTTCCCACAGGAACGCGTGTAATACTAGAACACAACTGGTTTGAACAGGAAATGACTGAATAACAATGTAAACAATAATAATAACAGTGAAATATAAATCAATGTAATTCACGACAATTTGCTTCGAAAAGCAGGGGTAAACTTCGCCTAGCCGTATGATAAAAGATAATTATCAATGATAAATAATTATGATGGGCACTTTCTTGACGTATGTAAATAGGGGTCAAATGGTCGTACAGGAAACACGTTTTGAAACATATGTATTCTCCGACAAAAAAAAAAACGGAACATATTTTCAGTTTAATTTCGACTCAAGTTTAGTCGCTGTATATTTACAGACATCATATGCAAGATTTGATGACAATGAACGCCTGATGCTTGACAAAGTTCTGGGACTCAATGGGATCAAACATGACAAGTCCAAACAGTAGCAAGTATTTTTACATTAGCATAGATTTGCGATAATCCGGCCTTCATAGGGGAAGTTCCCGCCCAACTTGATTTGGTCTTACTTCCCTGCGTGTACTACCTTTGTTTACCTACCGTTTCTACGAATTCGAACAAAGTGAAAGTTTTTTCGTGTTCATCGTTTTCTCTATCTTTATGCGAATCATAGTGTCAATAATAACAAGTCTCGCAAATCATATGCAGGGTATTTTGTGGCGTCAAGTTTGCGCAGTTGTTCTGCATTTAAAGTGCCAGGCAATTGCAAAAGTCTTGTTTCGTTTGAGCACTTTTATACCCTCACATAGTCTGGGAGTTATAAAGTACAATTTCCTGCTTCTTGTTAACGCAGGTGTAAAGTCTGTAAAGTTGACGTTGAGCCACTACTTTTGAAAAGGTTAGCACAAACTTGATAGTTGTAAATTTATGTAATCAACTTGAAAAAATTATTTCAAATTACACGATAATAAAAGTCAATGCATTTATAATCATGGCACTCTAGTCAGTGTTGTCATATATCAGCACTTTTCAATCTGAAAACGTGTTGTGACAGATCTGTTCACCTGAACCCCTACATTTTTTTTGAAATAACTGCAAGACTTTTTTAAGCCGATCTGATTTCACTTCGCGTGCGCACTTTCGAGTACCTACTGTTTCTACGAATTTGAATAAAGTGAAAGTTTTTTCGTGTTCATCTTTTCCTTTGCCTCTTTCGAATCAAAGTGTCAAAATAATTTTGTCGACAAGTATTGCAAATTAGGATAATATATACAGGGTATTTTGTGGCGTCAAGTTTGTGTAGTTGTCATGCAGTTAAAGTGTTTATCAATTGCAACTGTCTTGTTTTTCAGCATGTTATACCCTCACATACCCTGGCAGTTTTAAATTACAGTTTTCTACTTTTTGTTGCATCAGGTGTCAAATCCGCAAAATTTGACGTTGGACCACCGCTTCTGGAAAAGTGAACACTAATTTGATAGTAGTCAATTTATGTAATCAAATAGAAAAATAGATTAATGCAACTAATTCGAGCCAACTTTCCAAGGTTCAGTCTCCATTGAAACAGTGTGTCAATGCCACAAAGTAAAAGATGAAATGTAAACTAGAGTGGCACATGCTCAGTATAGGTTACCGTTAGTTCAAAACTTTCGTGTCTAACATTTCTACATACAAAAGAAGTCGCCTAACCTTTGAGTGTAGAATCGGGTAGAGTTGCGCAGACGCTCACTCCAAGATCGTTTCCGATGCATAACTCCCACAATCCCTAGTACGTTTTTACGCCTGAAGCCGAAATAACCACCCAGTAGTTGGTCGCCGTGCTCACGATGTAAATAGACTGCTACACCTGCCACCACAACACTAGAGATTGGTCCGACGAGAGACATTGTTGGTGATTCTATTTGCTGTAGCTTTCTGTATCTCTGAAAACTGATACGCAATGCTTCGAGCTAGAGAAAACTTAATCGTACGAGGAGTACTCCAAAATTGACGTGAGATGTCAGGTGGTTCGTAGAAGACGCTTTAATGTGATACAAAAGGAGTTATGGGATGTATGTGGGTGGGTCCAAGCATGAACCATTATTGAAAAAGGGTACAAACACCGTGTTCGGATAGAGGTGCCAAGAATGAGAATAGTAAGTTACGATATGTGACATTTGTGTTTGAGAAGTTATTCTAACAATCGATGATGATTGCCATTGCGATGGGAACGATGACGTAAAATTAAGAGTTTGCGGACGTCATTTCTTTCATAATCATCGAATATGTGCGAGGAGTATCTATATATAGCCTATTGCCGGATCGACGCCTCTTAACAACCAAAGGCAGCGCAAATGCGATATCAGCGAGTTAACCACCGCTAATAAAAGTCAATGCATTCATATTGTTATGCGTAGTTACTCGTTGTTTACCGCATTACGGCTAAAGTGATCAGAGCCATGACTTCTGTATTACATGGTACACCAGGCCTAAGTTTATATCATATTAAAGTTAAAACAAATTGCAGAAGTTCTCTCGAATGCATACAGCGTAAATGTAGTAAAATTATTCATATGATCGCACAAGCTGTGTAATGAACTACAGCAAGCCGCGGCAAACGTAGCGAAAGATACAAATGGATAATAAAACTTCAAATGAATAACATACATGAACAAACGCCAGCTACTAGTGTAATCACATGGTTGAGCTCGATTATGGACTAATTCTAGAGGCTCAATATAAGATCCCAAACTGGTGTATTACACTTAGTAAGTACAAAATAGGATGATAATAGCTTCTTGCCACAATTAGTGTTAAATCGCTTTTCGTCATTTTCGATACAGGTATGGATACCCATGATCCCTGAAAGTGCCAATGCGGCTAACCAATGTCTCATTGTTGTTTCTTTGGGCTTGGCATTTGAGAACGGTTACTTCAAAGATGGCGACAGCGTGCTGTTGGTGATAGTGTACTCGTATACGGTACTACTCAGTATGTCTTTTCGGATATTAATTTCGGTCTTAAAATGTTTTCTAAAATTACTTGACTTTGTTACACATTCAAGATTCACTGAAGCCCAGACTCACATCCTTTGCCGATGCTTTACCTAGAAGTTACAAAGGATTATTTTTCGCAGTAACGCCATGTCTCTGCGGTGTAAACTAATGTAATCGAGGAAATATTTCTCTCTTTTTTCGGTTGTATTGAACCATGGCTTAACCCAATCAATAGTTACTCGGCCACCCTTAAACCAAGCAAATCATTGTACTGGATTAACCCCACCCACCCCTTCCTTTTCGATAAATCTGAGAAGGAGCAAGAAGTTCATTCAATTAGAGGTTTTAAACGTCACGCTCGGGTATTTGGTTGCGGATGTAAGACGTCTGGGGTGAAAATAAGCATAGTTGGCGGGAAATCGCTCGGTGATTATTTCACCCAAATATGTAAATTTTCACCCCACAGGTCTTATATCCGCAGCCAAATACCGGAGCGCACTGTTTCTAACCTCATTATAATATGGTACAGTTAAATACAAGTGGACAATGCGGTTATTTTAGGACCGAAGTTGGGACACGGGCTCAGCAGTCCTGCCTCAACACAAACGTTTCTGAATGCGTGCACGTGCACAGTTGATTCTATACAATACGGTGACGCAACGCATCGATATCGCAATTACACATCAAACTTGAAGAATTTTACTCGAAAAAAAAAACGCTCACAAAGAACGTTTTAAATATGTTGTTGTTATATCACCGTCGCTGCTTGTAAAAAGTCGTCATTTGTTGGCTCATCAAACTGCACCCAGACTTAAATTTAACAATCAAAATCAATCAATATCCCACAAATCGATCAATATCCAAAAAAAATGCCGCCCAACGGTCAAACCGGATCAAATGACAAAATAAATCGACGTGTATAAGTATGCTATGATGCGTTTGTGACCAATCGGGCCAGTCATGTCCGTAAAACAGCTCAATACGGACGCACGGTTGACGGACGCACTGACGAGAAGCCAACCCGTGACTTCATCTCGTAGGGCTTGATAAAAGACGAACATGTGTGTATAAACTGAAGATGAAGGCTTTATAATAAAGCGGGAACTGAGCGTGTGATACATGCAGGGACAATTCTGGCCTCGTAAGTTCTCTTTAACAGAGTTTCAATTACCCGTCATAATAGTTTCTTTCTCTAACACCTCTTTAAAGCGTCGTAAACATGTATATGGTCACATGAATGAAAGCTGTCATGCGTCACATACCGATCGTGTATCCTTATATTCAGGTCACTGATTGCATTTTACTACCACCTGAGGACGTTACAAAGGCAACCATACACAGGGTCACCCTTAAAGGGTCAGCCTTGATCGACGTTTAATCTCGATTTGACAATCTCACTATCTTCACTGACAGATTCGCAATGGGTATTGTTTAGGGCGTGAAGCGGTTACGTAACCCATCCGTGTTAACCTCGCCTCAGGTTGCTCTCGCCTCTCTTTTCCGAAGAGTGCCGACCATGCATCCTTTGGTAATTTTCGGACTTTCGCCAATTGTTAAGCGAGAGTATATTCGGCAAAGTTTGTGTTGTTTTTGCCGTGTGGTGCTGAGCGGCATTGACGTGCTGGCGAAAACGGGAGTATTTTGAGCTTCAGGAAAGTGAGTTTTACCGTTTTAAAAATTCCTCTCATATTTTTATGAATATATAATGAGTGTGTTTGAACCAAATGTGAAAGTCTTTTATCGATACTGTCTGGTTTTAGTCAATGGTTAACGGTCAATCACACCGTCTTTTATACGTGCGTCAAGGAAGGACATGTTTATGAAACTGCTGGCGTGTTATGTTTTGATTGGCATGAAGCAGTGTTTCTGGCCTGAGAGCTCACAAAGTAACTATGGTTGCTACGCGACTGGCAGTACGATGCCATCTCGTCGTATTTTTCGCATAATCTCGTGTAATTATCAACCACAAACAAAGCCTCCAAAAAGTTTAACACCTTTGAAGCTCATTTTAATATGAAAAGCCAATAGTCTACCGAGACGACCATGGAACAAAAGGTATGCAGCGTTTCCAGTCTGTCTATTCTATTTGTCTGTGATCAAAATCATCATCAGCCTCACTGGTCGGTAAATATATCAAAAAAGATGACACGATTTGAATTCAATATCGGGAGATTGTAAGACAAGTAACTGGCAATAACGACCAGTAACGAGCAGTAAGTAATAGGAGAACCACCGACACCGAGGTGGTTCTTGGTTTCGAATCGCCGAGGGCCGCAGGCCCGAGGCGATTGGAAACCAAGAACCGCCGAGGGGGAGGTGGTTCTCTCACTTAAACCACGATCCCCCATGAACTACGACACACTCGGGCCTTGTTTACTATCAACACAAAAATATTTGAAGATAGCTTGTAAGAATAGATCAAGAAATATTGATAAAAATGAGATTTATTCCTGACTGATGAGAGCAAAATTTGATTAGCCACCCCTTTCAGAAAAATGAAGCATACAGCGGGGGTTCTAGAACCTACCGCTCTTTGTGTAACATGTGCGAACTCGGAGCAGGTGTTGACATTTCTGTCTTTTAAGTTATTTGAAGATACAATCGTGAAGACGTTTAAATGAATATGCATGATGGTTTCTTTCAATCAAGGCAGGTAGTGTGCGTTATCTTGCACAAGGATGTTTCTGATTGGCCATTTCCATTGTCAACGCAGATGCATGAATGTTGCCACCTGTAAGGGTCAGTCTTCACACATCATCGATGTGTGCAAGTGAGGCAGTTGTACTCTCGACGTGGCAGAGGTAAGATGTCTGACTCCGATCACGATCTTTTCATAACCCAGAGCTCTTTTAGGCCTGTCGAATCAGATAATGGTTCTTCTAATGACGATATGTGCGGGTTTTCTCCCACGAGATTTTTGAATGAATTCGATGCGTTTCAGTGTGCTAATAGCGACGAATTTATTGCTGATGGCCAAAAAAGTGAAATCTTGAATGTGAAGGCAAAAGTGGTCGACGAGACTTTACGAGCTGGTGCAGTAGTTTCGGACTCGGATTTGTTGAAAATTTATGATGAAAACATACCTGCAAACACTATGAAAAAAATGCAGTGGTCTGCGCAGTTATTTGAGAGGTGGAGAAACGAAAGGAATAGACGAATTTTGGAAGGTGAAGTTGAAACTGAAAATTTAAGCGTTATAGAACCTTCTCTACTTCAAATGACAAACGATGAAATAAATTTCTCTTTGGCTCGCTTTGTTCAAGAAGTAAAAAAACGGGATGGATCTAATTTTCCAGGAAATACCCTATATGAAATTATCATGGGCATTCAGAAATATGTAAGTGAATATGCTAGAATTGTCAAGTTCATGAACGATCCAATTTTCAAGGACCTACAGAGAAGTTTGGATTGCGTGATGAAATCACGAGCTAAAAGTGGGCTTGGTGTACACAAAAAACAAGCACAAATTATAACTTTCGCCGAGGAAAATATACTTTGGGACAAAATGCTCTTGGGAGATTACACCCCTCAGTCGTTGTTGGACACCCAACTGTATCTGTTTGGTCTAAATTTTGCTCTACGGGGAGGTCAGGAGCATCGAAACTTGCGACATAAGAATTCACAAATTCAACTGAGAGTCGATGGTGCTGGTAGAAAGTTCCTTGAATACCATGAGGATGTAAGCAAATCCAATCAAGGAGGTCTAAAATCCAGGAAACTCCAGCCGAAAGTAACGAGAGCATATGAAAACACTGATATACCAGAAAGGTGCATTGTTCGTCTCTATGAACGATACAACCAGTTATGGTAAGTACTGCCAATCTTGAAGATTGTCAATCACAGAAATAGATCTCTAGCTCTTCGAGATTTGAATAATAACTCGTACTTCCTTGTTTCCTTCTTTATTTGCTCTTTATTTGCTAATCTGCTCAATGATCAAATTTTATTTACAGTCCGTCCGATCGACCCGACGGTGCATACTACCTATATCCACTCTCCAAACCTACCACTATTTGCTGGTATACCAACCGACCTTTGGGCCATAATGCTTTGAATGGGACAGTTGCACGGATGTGTAAACAAGCGGGAATTGATGGGTATCGCTCTAACCATTCCCAAGAGCTACTGCTGCAACCAGACTATTTGATGCAAACGTCGACGTGCAACTGATTTGCGAAAAGACGGGTCATCGAAGCAACGCTGTAAGAAGCTATAAGAGAACATCTGATCGACAACAGCAAAACATCAGTAGAATTCTACAAGGTTAGTGAGATTTTTGTCACTTTGTTAAGCACCTTTGGTAAAACCAATACCATATTAGTTGACAAAGTTTGGCTTTCAATATTTTCACTATCTTGGCCTTTGAAACAATTGTAACTATTGGTGGCAATATCCATATTTTTAGGTTCACAAAACGCGTGAGCAAATAGTGCAAATGAATCTGATCTGGTATTGGTGGACAAATGTTGCTTGTAGTTCCTTAAGGGCGTTAGGCACAAAAAGCCGTGTCTTAAAATAAATAGTTCACTTTATATCCACGAAACTCATTGTGAGTGCGAGCATACTATGTACATGTAATACATGACAAAAGTTGTGTGCTCTGATGTTCTGATTTTATTTTCAGGACATGTAGGAGAACCACCAAAGAAGCTGGCCTGCATTCAACCGACGAGTCAGAGTATTGCCAAACGCGAAGACGCACAAGTTTCAAGCGACTCGCAACGTCGATCAGAAGTTGAGGTCAGACGGGCTGCCGAAGCATTCGAAAGTCCGCCAAGCACATCTGCGTCATTGCCATCAATAAATATCACAATAAATCTTTCAAAATAAAAGTAACATAATGAAAATAAAATATATCGTTGACCTGCAAAATGTTTTTGTCGTCTTTAATTCCCAGGGTAATCTTGTTGAATGCGAATTTCCTGGAAGGTGATTTTAGAATTACCTGGAGGTAATTCTAGAATCACCTGTCGGTATCACATTCAACTGGATCTTTCCAAATAGAAGGGAATTCGTCCGGATAATTACCTTCGATTTCAATAGAGTGACGTCACGATCGTGGTTTAAGACTATTGAGCAATAACGAACTTTAGAATTAGACAGAACGAGCCAATAGCAAGCTATGAGCAAAGCAACAGGATATGTCTGTTAATTTAACAAAGACCGCAATTCCTGACATTCCTGGAAATCACGCCCTCTACGACCCATTTGGTAATTACACTGCATAAAAACCCTATAATACTTACTGTATTAACATGGATTATTGCCTGTATTTTAGCTGAAGAGTGCATATACAGATGAATACAGTCAAGAATCCATTTTTTGTATTCAGCAGGCCTGCATTCATGTGGATTCATGTGAATTCACGTATATTACACTATAATACAGGCAACTCATTAATGTGAATTTATCTGAATTATTGGGTTTCCTGCAGTGTTACCAATACAATCTGCGCCCTGCAACGGCGGTAACTACTTAGTCACAAACATGTCTAACAAGAACTTTCCGAACTATATTGCATAAGGAATCGTCAGCTAGAAAAACCTTACAATTTTCAACGAAATGATAGAGCAGATGTTTTAATTTCCGCGCCTTCTATAGCGAAATTGGCTTCTTTACCAATTAAAACCTTGTGACAATATAACTTACCGTTACACTGAAAAGTACAAAAAATACTAGAAGTGTACTGAATATTGAGTAGGCCCTACTTCGTAAATCTCAACCACATGGATACAGCAGTCTTCCTTAAATGGTTCACTGGTGCTGATTTTAGATCAAAATGACATATTGTTAAAATATCGCTTTTTTGTTGTTGTTGTTCTTGTTTATTTACATTCAAAGACAAAGGACAACCTTAACTGAGCGAGTGTTATTTCCCAACACCAAAAAGACGAAATGCTGCAAAAACAGAAGAAGTATCAAAGGTGATCAACTGGTTGTCACAGAATTATTTTTCACACCGCTAATCTCATACATACAATGGGGAAACCGTAAACGGCATGCACACAGAAACTTGTTTAAACGGCAGTCATTTGGAGAAATAAGTGTGGCATCTTTGAGCTGGTAGGTGCAAAATCGGATCGGAAGGCAAACCGACGAGAAAAGGAGGCCTGATTCGTAGAATCTAGCCTGTTTGGATTTAATACTGTATTTATTAAAGGTCAAATAGGTACATCGGCAGACGTCGTTATTTCACCATTGTGGTCTGCCGCTATTTGCATAAATATCATTAAAAAATCGAGGACAGAATGTAGATTGGACCAGGTTTTGCATTTTTCATCGCGTCAATAGAATATCGCCCTCTATCACAGAAACCCACAGTCCGAGAGCAAGTAAATTCTTCTTCTATTCCTGAAAATGTTTTGTTCACTGCTGACAACCTTTACTTCCCTAAATTACCAATATCATTCATTGACATGTGACTTACCTACCTTATCATGTTTCTCGTGAGAAAATGGCTCTCTTCTATTTTCTTCAAAACAGTAGCGTCGATAATTGCAACATGCCTGGTTGCCGCCTTACTCACATAATTGTATTATTTGCTTGATGGCGCATCAACACTGTACTACGCTATGTGTAAGCTTGTGACTCTTACATGTACAGCCATAAGCGAATTGAGACACGTCAGTTTCCCTAACACAGCATGGGGGATCCAAGTGCGCAGGGACGTCTAGCAGCATAAGTCAGGCGATCGTGAGCCTGAAAGGACCATAACCAAAACCCTCTCGAAAATGCTTTGGAATCCATAGCTAACAATTTATGCGAGACATCCCTGGCATAAGTTTACCTTGTTATGCATTGTATGAATGAAGTATTGCCATTGTTTTTATTATTCTGACGAAAATGAAAATGTTAGATATTCACAAATATTCCGAAACACTTCTGCAAATAATTTTATCATTTTTTGAAGTTGCCCAATTGACAGGTAGGTACAGGATTGCTATAAGCTTTCCTAAATTACAAACGAGCATAAGGTAAAATTCAAACGTAGTGTCAATTCGTCCAGGATTATTCAAGGAACATCAGTGAGAATATACAATTGGGGGATCGGATCTCTGCAGCTGTAATTAAGGAGTAGTAATTAATGTGACATTAAATATGTAAAATTGATATTAAAGCCCCACTAGCTGTAACTCAGGAAATTTGTTGACCTTTTGTTTCTAGTTTTCTCTGAATTCTACACTTTGAAGGGATATGGACTTTTACTGCATTAGGAAACCATTTCTGTGTGAAACATTTGACAAGTAAATTTGAACTTTAACATTTTCAAAATAGTAATATTTCATGGCAAACGCAAAGTTATATTCACATCGGGTGCTCTTATGATTCGAAATCAATTGTAAACGAGACTGAAAAAGCCTTCCTTGTTGGTGTAATATTGGACAAACACTTATCATGGAAAGACCACATCGAATATGTAGAGAATTGTGTTCGTAAGAAATCGGTAATTTTTGAGAAATGTCGTATCCTAACATATTCTTTTTTTACTTTATAAATCTTTTATTCAACCAAATATTATGTATTGATTTTAGAAGTATTGGGCGGTACTTAAACTTCCTATCTACAGACCATTTTAAATGTTCAGAAAATGGTGTACATGGTACGACATATTCTGGCTTCAGAGATCCGTCATCTCCATTCTTTAAGGAACTTGGTGTTGTTGATATCTATAAGCTTCATAAACTTGGCATAGGAAGTTTTTTTTTGATTTGTACAATGGGAACCTTCCTCATCACCCTGGTGAATATTTACAATTGATTGAACATGGCAGAAATACAAGATTCGAACTACATGGAAATGTATTTATTCTGAAAATGCTCACAGCTGCAGGTCAATTTTCTATTACTCATGTAAGTGCAAGCTATGGAATAAGTTACCTATATATTTGAAAACTCTTACATCGAAATATCGATTCGGTTCAGGAAAAGTCTGAGACAATACTTTGTTGATGAAATGTAATTTGTTCACCATAATAACTTGGCAATTTCTTGAAGACTTGATCATGCTACTCATGTATCCTATCTTTTCTTTGTGTATGTTTCAAATTTAATATGTAAAGAAACTGTTAGCCGTGAGCATTGTATACATGCAAAATAATATTTTAGGTTGAGCTAAACTTGACTAGTGAAAAGCTATTTTTGGACTCCAAATTGCCATTTCAGTGTTGTGCTGTGTATTTTTGATAGTTATAAGTAATTTACGTATGTGTTTTTGTGCTTCAATGGAGATAAACATTAATGAATGAATGGATGACAAAAGAAACAGAATATACAATGTCAAAGTTAAAACTTTCACCCCTATGCACTATACTTTTGACTACTCTGTGCAGTTTATGTGAAGATTTAAGTACAGATATGCACAGTATGAACGGTTTTTCCTTTTCGACATGGCGCTGCAATTCATTGTTTGGGCAAACGTTTAATCGCAGTGTAATCTGCAAAAGTAATACCTCATTCACCGTTGAACAAGTTAGGTGACTTTTAAAAATTTCAGAATTATTTTTTCTGAATATTTTTACTTGTTTTTACCAAGTCAAACGTGGGAACTGATCTCCTTGCTCTCTAGCATAAACAGCTGGCTGATAAAAGTGAAGGCTTTCGATTCTAATAAAAGTCACATACCAGTACGATTTGTGTTACACCAAATCGTACTGGTATGTGAGAAACACAATTGGAACTATTTTGTGATTATAAGATCTTGAGCATTTTGTTGTAATCTATTTAAAAATCATCAATCTAACAGTGTTTTTGTGTGAAGACGAGGGCAAATTTTATAAATTGTTGATAATTGCACAATCATCAAATACATCTCTAACAAATATACATTTTTGTCTAGCTTTTCGCACTCTCAGGAAAGGAGACCCCAGTAAATGTAACTGATTTGTCAATTTGTTTAGGTTTAAGTGAAAATACAAATTCCCTTTCCAAGGTTGATTTGTAGGCATTTGCTTTTCTCACCGAACGATGCATGATAAAATTTTAAATTTTCGATGGTAAAATGGCCTTCTACCTCTACCCAAATCAGTTCTGCTGTAGTGTATGTTTTTTGGTGATCTCTCTTTCAAATGATTTGGTAGATGGTAAGAAAATGACTTGTTTTTATTTATTTCATATACAAAGAAATGAGACCTGGTAAATTTGATAAAACTACCCTTTTTTTGTGCGTGTGCTAATTAATGCTGGAAAATTTTGAAAAATCACTGAACTATTTCAGCCCTTCTATTAAAACTCTTTTGGTAGATGCAAAGAAATGTAATCAATATCATCTGTCTGTTGAAACCTTAAAATATTAACGGCAAAAACCAACAGTTTTTGTCTGGAATTTTTAGGGACTGTGCAGAGATGTCTTTGCAGCTTTCAGGGACCACTCCGAGGAGACCCTAAATCTTTTAGAGACCACACTGACATGACCTGGAAAATTTCAGGGACCACCCAGATGAGTCCTTGAAACTTTTAGGGACCACCCAGATGTGACCCTGAATCTTTCAAGGACTATCCTGATGTGACATTGAAACTTTCAGGGACCACCCAGATGAGTCCTTAAAACTTTCAGGGACCACCCAGATGAGTCCTTGAAACTTTCAGGGACCACCCAGATGTGACCCTGAATCGTTCAAGGACTATCCTGGTGTGACCTCGAAACTTTCAGGGACCACCCGGATGAGTCCTTGAAACTTTCAGGGACCACCCAGATGAGACCCTGAACCTTTCAAGGACTATCCTGATGTGACCTTCGCTCGTCAGCTTGTGCATTCACAAGCATTACTTGGTAAAGCTGACAGGCAGACGAATCACCGAAAAGATTTGGTCCAACTTCCTGTACATACAGCGTCAATATTGATGACAGTCGAAGTTAAGATTATGTAATGGCTTAACACTACGGTGGACGAAAACGACAAGCGCCGCGCTGTATTAAAAAAATGTCCGCGCTGTGTTAAAAAAAGCGCCGCGCTGTGTTAAAAAATGTCCGCGCTGTGTTAAAAGCGCCGCGCTGTGTTAAAAAATGTCCGCGCTCTGCTAAAAGCGCCGCGCTGTTAAAAAAATGTCCGCGCTCTGCTAAAATCGCCGCGCTGTGTTAAAAAAATGTCCGCGCTGTGTAAAAATCGCCGCGCTGTGTTAGAAAAATGTCCGTGCTGTGTTAAAATCGCCGCGCTGTGTTAAAAAATGTCCGCGCTGTGTAAATATCGCTGCGCTGTGTTAGAAAAATCTCTATAAATATATGTATTGTTTGTATTTCAGGAAGAGGTAAAAAGGGGGAGGGACTTTTTCCATTCAAAAACTTCTACTAAAAGGGGCAGTCTTAAATCCCTGGTTGTTGCATTGGTGGTTGTTGACATTGTCTAATTATGTGAATGTTGTGCATTCTCCTTTGCATTCTTCAATTTGCTCAGAGATAAAGTTGATAAAAAACCTGCACCTTTAACAAGTTCATATAAAACAGCAAATTTCTTGGGATGCTTGGAAACCAAAGTGCTAACAGCAAGCAATCCGAAATGATTTTTCTGCATATTTGTTCAACAAAGGCTGAGCTATTTTCAAATCAACACACTGTGTGACATTGACCTGCATGTTGAAGCATCTACACATGAACATCTCACTTGTGAAACGCACGCAAAATCTCCACTGGCCAAGCGTGCCAGCAACTTTAAAAAACCACTGGCCCTAAACCGCTCTCAGGGGGCCAAGAACATTTTATTAAAAAAATAAAAACACACCACTTCAACATCCTAACATCAAACTTTTTTGTGCCTTTTAATTTATTGAAAGGGAAGCAAATGATGATGACTATCAAACCAAAAGTTTGGGCATCTGATCTCAGTGCCAAAAACATATGAAATCAGTGAAAGGTTAAACACAAACACATAAACGTTTGTATTCCTTAAAACTCCGATCAGGGATGGATAATGTTTGGCACTAAACACAGGATCACACGCAAATCCAGTCACTACAATAGTTGACTCTTTCAAAAATGATTCTGGCTTCTCTCCTCTTTGAGGGAAGATGACTATCATCAAATCTAAGAAAGGGAATACAAAACATTTGGGCAAGTGATGAAGAGAAAAAATACCGAAGTGTCGAAACCCGCGTTAAAAGACGAATCACAAAAATTTAATCTTTACAGGCGACCAAGGCAAATGGCCATCAAGTTCAAATTACAATGAAGGTGCAATTTTGCACAATGTTTAAATATCGGATATTTACTTTCTAGTTTCGAAGTTTAGCAGTTTAAACACTGTCGATTCACCAGTGTCTCACCATGTATTCCACACAAAATAAATGAAATGATCATTTTATTCACCATATCGTAATATTAAACAAACTTGGTAGAGCCGATGTGTGGAGTTGCCCTCATTTTCCTTTATATCCGACACTTATTTCTATATTAGACGATACCATACTTGTCAGATTGCGGGTAAATATTAGATGTATATCTGGGATTTCACTATACCTTACAGATCTGGCCCCGCTGTCTTGCCAAGCCCGATTTCCGTAGTCCGACTCTAACTTAAATTATACGAGCCTGGACTTGTCTAAAACTGTGGGTAAATATCCTATATTGGCGATTTCACCAACTCACATATAATATATGACCAAACAATTCTAATTTCGATGTCTAGTAGCTAAATGTCCGATGTCATATAAAAGTGCAATGTTGCGGTGTCCTGGAAATCCATTTTACCTCGACATACGCTAAACAATAAATCTTTTATGGCCACAAGGAGATCACGAACCGAAAGCAAATGGGGAGCGTATTAAATAGCGCCACTACTCTCGCGAGAAAAGGTGAGGTAAGGTCTTTCGCCTGGATGCAGTACCGATCAGTCTGTTCGGTTTTTATTTGCGAATTTCACGTTTTGCAAATCTCTTGAAAGAATAAATTTCGTATCTCTGAATAATTTTGTCTGGTATTTAGCTTGGGAAAACGTTTGTGTAAACTTACTTTTCATATAGTGAAAGTTACTGGCCCGCGTCTTTAGGAACTGCAGGACATTTTTCAGGAGTTACTGGTCCAGCATGAAAATAGCTGGTCTCGGGCCATCGGGTTAGCGTGAATTTCGCACGCTGGAACCAGTAAATCGGATTTTAAAAGATGTACATAAACTGTTCCATAAGGACCAAAAGTTATAGGAAAGTACAAAATGGAAGCGGTAACATTATCCATGATTTACGTATATTAAAATAATCTGAAGTGTCAGCTAGGATCTGTTTTGGGAAGACCGACACGATTTACGCACATGCTGCAGAACACCAGTCCTGTCACTTAAAAATTAAGCTCTACTATACCATAGTATATGCCATGATGGATTATAGATTGAAAATACCGGAGAAGGCAGTGGTCAGCTGACAACATTGTAAGGGAAAATCCCGTCATGCCATGTGCATCAAGCACAGACATTCATGTATCTCTGGATTTATCACTAAAGGTTGTGTAACTTTAAAATAAAGTTAGTGATGTGCATGTGCAAAGGTATACATACTTTATTATAACTAAGCGATTAAATGTTAAAAGCAAGTAATTGTCAGCATTTGCTGATTTAATTCAATATTTTTGTCAACAATATTTTGTTTTTCAATGGACACACCAAGAATTACATCAGATTACATGTTCATTTAAGCGATAACCCCCACCGCAGGAGGTATACACGAAATTTTGGTACAATGCGCGACATATAGCACGAGCCGATAGGCGAGTGCTATATGTCGCGCATTGTACCAAAATCGAGTGTATACCCGGCGAAGGGGGTTATTGCTATTAGGCCAAAAAAAATGTGCTGTTCCGATTACATGGTTTTCAAAAATAGGGTAGGTAGGTAGGGAAATTTTTTCATTTTTTTTATTTCTCAATGTGCATTTTGTACGCGTTCAAACAAACTATCAGTGAACAATTTCCTCATGAAACGCACTCAAATATTAAAATAAAATATTCATCAGTAGAATTGAAGTGTGTGGGTTATTAGACTGCCATGGAAATTGATATGGCTGAATAACAATTCTTTGACAGGAAAGTGAACTGTTTATCCAACGGTAAATCCTCAGCTTTTTGCAGTCACTCGCAAGAAAAACGTACATACTTACGTTGAAGTTGTTTATAGCCTCGCCAACCTGCATATTTGTCTGCTGTACTTTCAACCACGGCCCAGCAACATCACTGGCACATTCAACTCGAATAGAGTACATTTCACATTCAGAAAAACCTGGATGGTGTTCCTCCAAAATTTCTTCGAATGTTCGGTTCTGTTTAACAGAGGACAAAATCGACCTTTCTTCGCCATGATCGCATTTGCGAAACAAAATTGAGTACACGTTATGTCCATCGCGAGTCACCATCTTGTTTGAGACGAGGCCTGCTTTAAGTAGGGATACCAGGCCCTTTTTTGTTCTTGGTTAAACTAACTTGAATTGTATGTTTTCTTGAAGATCTTGTCTCAGGATTCAAAAAACTGTTTGAATGATGGTTCTATCTGGTCTACTTCAAGGGTTATGATTTTTAGCTCATATTTGGTTTTATATATAAATACCAAAAAGAGCTTATATGATGAGTCTAAGTGGCGTCTGTGTCTGTATATTTGTGGGTATGTGCGGATGTATGTCCGTCACACACAAAGGCTCCCATACCGCCAAAGCTACCGTCTCAGTATTTGGTGTACAGGTAGATGTAGGGGTTGAGATGTGAATTTGTTCAAATGAACACATCAGTGTCAAAAATGTGCAAATGAGGTAAGAAAAAGCGAAATTCTGAAACAGGCTTGAAACAGGCTTACTCCACTGACTTGAGTCATTTCCTGTCATTGTCATTGAACTGTTACATATTAACAGACCTGCTCAAACCATATGCAGTAGAGGGGAGGAAGACCGTCTATGGTCAAACTAAGGGGGGCCAGCTGCCTTTCTGCTATGCATGTTGCTAAAGTTGACCTCCAGTACCTAAAGTTTCAGACCTTAATTACTTTTGTCATTCTTGTTCTTCTGGTTTAAATATTTCTTGTTGTTTTTCTGGTTGTACTGTCATAACATCAACGTAGAATTTTCCTGCACTGAACAGACAGAAACAACATTTATTGTTGATCTTTGGTACCCATTATGGTATGTACCAATTCTGATCAAATTTGAGCGACACCGTATAATTGCGGTATTTTTTTAGATTTAAAATATGCTCGATTTTTTGACAAATGGTCAAAAAATTTCAAGATATGGCTAAGAGTCATTTTGTGGGTATCCCTATGAAAAAATATAGTTGTATAATAACATTAATTCTCCAACTAATCTGCTTTAAATACTCTTTGTGCAATATATTGTAAGAGTACGGTATAAGGAGCTTTTGTTTTCTTTACACAGAGACTTGAAAATGCCAAAAATTTTGTGAGACAGAGTTGAAAATGGACGGCACCGTGTATACTACCAGTCAAAAAGCTATTTTTTCGCCATTTTCAAACTACTGTAATTTTCAGAGTTTTTAAGCCAGCTCTGTCAAATTTTGGACAGTTAAACTTGAGTAATAACAAAAAAGAATAAACATATTTTAGATCTGTAAAATTTTTTAATGTTACATTTGAGAAATTCTGATATTCAAAAAACCAAAAATCATAGGAATATGAATAAAATAAGTCATTGTTCAACTGATCAACTCACAGTACAGAATAATCCCCCTGGAGCTGTCCTTTTCTACACAAGAATATTACTCCCCCCTAAAAAGCTGTCATCTTGTTGTACTCAATTTTCCTTTTGCATTGAAATCTAGAGTCAGGGTTATGATTTTTTCCTTTCCTTTCCTTAGATTTTTCATTCTCTCTTCATTTGCCTGTCTTTCAACTTGTCTTGTTTATCAATTCCCGATTCCTGCACTACCCCATGTCTGTCCTTTTCCCCAGTTGTTTAAAAATAAAGGTTGTTTACATACATTTATTATAATAATAACCATGGCATGCTGACTTTATTCCCATGCATCATTGAACGAGTATTCATTTCTGTTGTCAAATATCATTTTGTAAATTTTGTGTAACATCACAAATGAAAAATGAACACAGTTTAATGTTCGCAAAACTACCAGGGTTAACGTTTGAAAACAGCTGATTGTAGCGTTGGCAGTTAGGGCTGTTCAACGAAGTACGTATACGTACGGCAAAATTCACGGTAAATTCCGAACGCACAGATTTTGAAACTACTCAGAACTGACCTTAACACACAGTTTTTGGTGTACGGGTTTATATTTTAATGATAGAATGACTATAAAAAGTAAAATTGACCAAAATTTTGCTCGATTCACTATCACAAAACACTTCCGGGTTTTCACTTGGTCTGCATAAATATGGCCGCGCTGTGCATGGCACGGTTCGGAAATGACAACAAGAATGTAAATGAAAGATTACATCAAAAACGGCCATGAAAATGCTTCAAACTTTCCACAAATTTAATATAACAGTTGCTGTTTGGTATACTAACTCCGATCACTGAAAATTGTCCCTGCATTTTAGCGAAAACCTACCTACAAAACGCCGTTTAGGCACTGAACAACATACTGTAACGAGCCATTCCATTCTAACATAGGAAGTAGTGGCCTGAGAAATGTGCGTGCCGCAGTACGGCACGCTGTATGGCGAAAAATAATGCTTGATTTTGAGCGCTAAAATGACACGATATTTTTTTCTTTATTTTCAAAAAAAATCCCATGGTAGAACGAGCAGTTGAATTGAATTAGACCTAATACTTTTTGAGATACAGCAGTTTGAAAACCGGAAACCGTTCAGTGTGCAACAACTGTCAGTGTCATGTCGCAAGTTTTCATGAGCGTCCTGTAGACCAGTACGCGCGCACTCGGAGTATGTCATGTGGTTGCAAGCCTGTCACACGAGTACCAGTAGGACGTTCGCCCTCTATGGTCACCTCTCTCGTCCGAACATGTTATGCAGAGTTGCATTGAACTTACAAGTATTACTGGTGAGACGGCGTGTGTTTTGCCTGAAAAATTTCAATAATTTTTCTGTTTTGGTAGAGCAATTGGGTGTGAATTTATTAGAATCTTTTTTTTTCTCTGATGGTGAAACAAGACAGGAACAACAGTGACACAGGATCATGTTTTACTTTCCAAGATTTTATTCATTTCAACAATTCAAGATTACAACAAGTAACAACACAATTTTACATAATCAAACTTTCTAAGGTTAACAAAGGATGAAGAGTGAATAAAATTAACGTTTTCCTGTGGTAAAAATCTTACTTAGGGAGTTGTAATTATTTACGACCTTGGGGGGGGAAGTCTGGGGAATTTCATAGTATTCTGAAATTTCGAGTAAACCCCATGCCAACCCAAATGCATTTGAGTAACCCAGTCTCTAACACAGAAATTTTGACTGATCCCTCCCCCCCCCCCCCCCCCACTTAGACCAGTTAAATACCAAGACATGTATTTGTAACATTTACAAAACTACAGCAATAGTACAGACCTTTCATATCCTGCTGGAATATCATCGGTTACCTCATGACAGTTGAAAAAGATGTGACCGGCAAAAGAAAATTCAAAGTCACAATAAAATGTAGATACAAAAGCTCATGCTGTAACCACTATGCAACCATATAGTATTGTTTACCATACAGTATTGTTTATTTTGGATGGTTATCATGACAAGGTTTCCAATAAGATATCTGACAGGGCAGAATTTGAAAGTACAGGAGAACAGTCAGGAGGCTGGGGGTGGGGCAGTGTCAGAGGAGTTGTACCGTCTCGTGTTGAAAATTTGAGAGATTGATGTGTGCAATAATGCAGTCTGGTGCAATATGAGAGATGTTATCAATTTGTGTAAAACTGTTAGAACACCCAACAGGGAAAAGTGTGAGAGGCGTGTCCCCTCTGCCACGTCGGAAATTTTGAGAAATTAATGAGTTCAATGATGCAGTCTGGTGCAATATTAGGTGTTTTCTATTTGTTTTACTAAGTAAAACTGTCAGAATACCCCAGGGGGAGAGGAAGTGACAGGGGGTCGCATTAAGAATTTTGAGAAATTGATGAAATGGTGCAATCTGAGAGGTATTTCAATTCATTTTGTACCAAAAATTGAGCAACCCCTTCTTTCTTTCCAATTTTGAACAACCTCCTTGTAGCTTTCAATTTTTTGAGTGACTACCCTCACATTCCTCTGACCCCCTCCCAGCCCTTATGTTAAATTACTCTAAAAGACCCATAAAAATATTCTTGATGGCCTTTAATTTGTGAACAACATGTACAGTAAAGTGGTCAACTTTGATGCAGTCTTGCTGATGCATTTTATGAGGCTTGAACTCACAATATCTACATTACTAATTCGTACTAGCTTAGCAGTCATTAAAACCCCTACAAATAGGCGTTTCAACTAGCAGCGGCCTGGTATCTCATGTAGCTGTACTGTGATAATGTTCAAGAGAATCCATAGAATAGCTAGGTGTGTGCCTCAATCAGGCAAAACAACAGTTAGCAATAATAACAACAGTAATAAATATCAATTTCTGCAAGTCATTTAAAAATATACCACCAAGGGCACAGTATTGCTCCTATCTGACAAACAAAAAGAGGTATTCCTATTCCACTTATTCACTCAAAATACTATTGTGTTTGCAAAGAGTTTGAACTTTCAATTTCATGGGCAGAATTCCGTTTTAACAGCCACTTTTCAATTTTGTAGATCAACAATAAAAAATTGATGGTCCTTGCTTGAAATGTTAAGATTTACTCAGAGTCAAGTTACACACAAGTTTGTTTGTGTAAGTAAGTTTGTGTGGTGAAGTTACCTGATATTATCATTCATCACTCATCTTATTCAATCTACACATGATTTCACTCGGCTGCCTTCATCTTTGTGAAGATTTACTTAATTAAGTGATACCATGACAGGTTTTTTGTTTATGTAACATAATGATTGGAACTGATACAAATAAACTGGAGTCTGTTTTATTGGTATGGTGCATCTTGCCATATGCCTTCTTGTGGATTGAAATCCCTCATCAGTGTATGGGGTTTCCTCCATGAAATATTGCTAAAGTTGATCCACTACATAAACATAAGCTCACAACTTTTTCTAGATCATATTTCACTACAATTGGCATCAAATAAAACTACATTATTTTCAGTGTCTTCAAAATTGATTTACAAGGTATTCCGGGTTGGAATAGGTCATTCAAGCTTGCGGACTAATATATTGGCTCCAAAAACAAAAAATCATTGGTTCCCCCAGTTTGAAAAATGATTTGGCTTAGGTAGTCTCCAGGGATTTTTATAAGAAAATGCAAAGCTATCAGATAAACACCGATGAGACAAAAGCACTTTTTGACAAATATTGACAAAAATTGCTCCAAAAATACAAAATTTTGCATTTTCTCACTGTATAAAAATATCTGACTTAAGTCATCCTAAGGACCTGTATACTGAATATCAAAAAGTCTGACAAGGAGTTTTGAAAAAAAAAATAGATCTACAATGACAAAAATAATCTCAAAAATACAAAGTTGCATATCTTGGCACGATTTTACAAAATCTTATTGCTGCCATCCTAAGGGACATGTATAATCAATATTAAGTTTTAAAATATTTCATAACAATATGAACAAATGTCAATAAGGTTATCCCTGCAAATCAGTATCTTTAGATTTCTGTGGCAATACTAGAGTTTATTTGCTTCTTCAAGCATAACCATTCTTTTCCTTGACATAAGGTAAACTTCAGCCTCCTCCAACAACACAATTGTGATGTAGTCTACAACAAACCTGAGTGAGAAAAATAGAAATATAGATATACTATTAATACATTTTTGTATATTTCAAATGCTATGCTGACAAACTAAATATTGATTTTTTAGCAATCTTTTTGTAGTAAAATAACAACTTACAGTAGACAAATATAAATAATGAAAATAATATCAAAAGTAAGCATTACAGGCCCTCTAAATTTTTGAGAGTTGTAATATAATAACTTACACAATTATCCCAAAACCATTCACAGGATACAGCTCAAGTTGTAACAACAAAATGGTACACCAATGTGAGTAGCAACATATGAACATAATACCCTACTTACATTGTCGTTTCTTTCACATTCCTCTTCCATCTGTTGTTAAGGCAGTGTCATATAATTCAAAGATACTGTCAAAACAAACAGAAATCCATTATTACATCAGAATGAATAAACACTGTTAACAGACGTTTCATATTAAAAAGTATTCTTTTTTAATACTCTCTGTTTTCAACAGACATGCCATAAACCTTCAAAAGACACAGTTTATGTTTTACTTTGCATATAAAATGATATTAGTCTTGCAATGGTTATGTATAGGTGGAGCTGACAACAGTTGCCCCAAATGGGCAGTGACACATATGATTTGAATAAAATATCACTTTTAACATGGTCGTCATTTCCTTCTTTTGGCAGGTTACATCTAAACATATTTTACAGTACATGATCCTCATACAAATTAAAATGCCTCTTATTCAAAATGTAAGAACTTTATTGCCAATCAAAAAAGTTTTTTTAACAACATTTAAAGAAAATAATGTGAAAATTTAAGAAAGTTTGACCAAGTCAGTATGGAGTTAAATTGTTTGGAAATCTTGAAATTGGAAGAATAGTGAAGCCAGGAAATTGGATGATTTGCAAACATTTGCAAAAATTAACACTTCTTTATCAAGCAACCTACGACTGCTTGACAGCCTTGAAGATGAACCCAAATAATAATATTTTAATCTTGGGTTAACAATTTCATTAAATTAAATGAATGTCTACAAAAAAGTGATTTTGGTGCAAAATACCCTGTGTTGGGTGCAGCGCCCCTTAATTAGCAAGTTTTATACCACTGCAAAGTCTCTGTGCAACCTGGTGACACATTCTGACTCAGGTTGATCTAACAGCAGATTCCTGCATAAAATTTTGATTTGAAAACTTGAATCACTTTTTAATAGCATGAAAAGAGCAAAACATAGGAGAAACTTAGATGACAAAGCCTTATAAGGGAAAGAGAGATGTACCACATGACTCCATGCAACCAGGTGACACATTGTGACTCAGCATACTCCTAAAGCAGACGACTGCATAAAATTTTGATTTTGAATCACTTTGTAATAGTATAAAAAGAGCAAAACCAATGAGAAAAATTAGCATTCACAGCCTTAGCACAGTAAGAGAGATGCACCAGAGTGTCCGTGCAACCAGGTGACACATGGTGACTCAGCATACTAAAAATGCAGTTCCTGCAAAATATTTAGATTAGACAACTTAAATCAGTTGGCGATAGCATAGAAAGATGAAAAGCAATGAGAAAACTTAGAAGTCACAGCCTTAGCACAGTAAGAGAGATGCACCAGAGTGTCCGTGCAACCAGGTGACACATGGTGACTCAGCATACTAAAAATGCAGTTCCTGCAAAATATTTAGATTAGACAACTTAAATCAGTTGGCGATAGCATAGAAAGATGAAAACAAATGAGTAAACTTAGAAGTCACAGCCTTAGCACAGTAAGAGAGATGCACCATAGTGTCCGTGCAACCAGGTGACACATGTGACTCAGCATACTAAAAATGCAGTTCCTGCAAAATATTTAGATTAGACAACTTAAATCAGTTGGCGATAGCATAGAAAGATGAAAACCACTGGGAAAACTTAGAAGTCACAGCCTTAGCAGAGTAAGAGAGATGCACCAGAGTGTCCGTGCAACCAGGTGACACATGGTGACTAGCATACTCCAAATGCAGATTCTGCAAAAATATTTGATTAGACAACTTAAATTAGTTGGCGACAGCATAGAAAGATGATAAACCACTGGAAAACTTAGAAGTCACACCTTAGCACACTAAGAGAGATGCGCCGGAGTGTCCATGCAACCAGGTTTATAATGCTTTGAGCATTTTCGACCGTTGTTACTGAAGCAGTGCCATGAATACAAAAGCAAGCACAGTAGCTTTGTACGGCTTTGGACCGTAACGATCAAACACTAAAGTGCTGAATCTGTCGAGGTCGATCATGATGACTGATGTATGTAGACACAGTCACAGGCGAACTGTCATGTAGACCTGGTTTCGTCTGACCTCTGAATTTTAAAGACCCTTGAATTTTTAAACCGCCTGCATGCTAACACCAGAGATATATGAGAAATCGTATCCTTGTGGTACAAGCCTACGATCAAGAATCGAACAGACTACTATACTTGTACTCACTTGCTTCGAAATGGCACAAATGAAAACGTGCTTTGACAACCAGAGCTAGCACAAGGTATCAAGAATGCAAGGAATTACCCATGCTTGGACTTTCAACTCTGATCTTTGACATCGAAACATAACCAAATATGGGTGTGTCATAGCCAACAACCACATGACATATTTACAACCAGATGACAGACTCCCAAACGCGCGTACTCCCTCTATCTGAGCGTCTGGCAACACTTCTATAAGAATGACGTATTAGTTCTCGCGTGATTCGCGCGATTTATCATAGTTCTCGCGTGATTTCATGCGTTTTCACGTTTTTTTCATATCTTTATTTTTACTTCCGGGTTTACGAGGCTCTAAAAAGTCTAGGGTCGGGGGTTAAAATTGGGGTAGGTCGGGTAATGGGAACAGCACATTTTTTTTTTGGCCTTATATTATATCAACTTGCGTGTCTTTCTTGTCTTACTTGTAGGGCTTGAGTTAGTTGTAGGAGGACTCAAAAGAATCAATGCAGACTAGCTGTGTTAGACCAGAGTTGAGTAACTTTAGTTTGGGCACAGGGGAGGGGGAGGACTATTTTCATCACTCTAAGCCCAAAATGCCGAAAACGAACGTCCGATAGATCGAACGTCGGAAATTCTGCTCCCGAGACCGAGCATTTTTAAAGTTGGGATTACGTACAGATATCGACATTACATTTTATTCGCATGCAACACGAACATTTATAATACCAGTACTTGTCAAAAAATACCTGCTGCAGTCACACAGAAAATGGATCAAGAGTTTAAATCAAAAACCGACAATAAGGCATACATCTCACAACGGTATTAAATCTGACTTTCCACATCGAAACGATTTTGCTCATTAGCATTTTCTCAAATTTTAGGTTTCATTGTAATCTTTAAAAGTCGGCTTTAACAGCCTATAGCCAATTTTAGTCTATTCAAACTTCAGATTCAAAACTTTAAAATACGTGAGGTATGGATGTTTTCTGTTGCCGTAGGTTGACAACAAAAGAATTAAAATTTGATTATGTTGTGATTCCGATATGTCTCATGAAATAGAATGTATGTTTTCTCTTCGACTTTGTTTGATCGGTGACCTGATCGAATGGGCAGCATGCATGGTTACCTTCTGTCAATGAATCCCTTGTATGATTAATCGGTGTTTACGTTAAATAGAGCGAGCTTTTCGCGTAAGCTCATTTGCCGCCGGTGTGTTAATATTGCTTTAAGCTGCTTATTTTTTTTTTTTTTTTGAATTCTCATAAAATTTCACAAATTCTGAATCGGCGAAACTGTGATAATTCGTAAGCCTTTCCTAACTCTTACACATGCTCAAGTTCTTCCTGATAACTATTTATATTCTCACACGCAGTATTTCTACCATCGGGTATCGATCTGGTGATTAAAATATCGCCTTGTAATACGGCCAGTGAGGGCATCTTTCACATATCCGATAGACCCAGCTATGCTCTCGTCGACCTTTAATCCCAAAAAACTGGGGGTGAGACTATTCACAGATGAAACTTTAAATCCATACTCCTCTTCAAACAGGAGCAGCAACGGTAAAATATCGGACGAATATAATGGTGTTACCGATGTGAACAAACGTTTATCCCTATTTACACGAGATCAAACTAAAATGATTGAGTCCTTATTTCATCAACGTCATTGGGTGTGATCAATAGTAAACAGTACAGTTACCTGTAGAAGAATTGTGACGGGTAAGTTATATAATCATGGTACTCTAGTCTGTACCATATAACAACACATCTAATCTAGAAACGTGTTACAAAAGAACTATTCACCCCTACATTGTTTCGAATAATTAAGGCAGTCCTATCTCATCACTTCACGTGCAAAGTTTTGTTTACCTACCATTTCTACGAATTTAAGCAAAGTATTTTCTTGTTCATCTTTTTCTTAGTCTTTACGCGAACCGAAGTGTCAAAATTAAATTTGTCGACAAGTATGTAGAACCACTGCTTACAATGAGCACTAATTTGATAGTGGTTAATTCATCAATCAAATAGAACAAAATAATGCCAATAATTCGTCGCAACATTCCATGGTTAAGTATTCGTATAAGAGAGTGTCACTGCAGGAAAATGGAAGTTGAACTTTCTCTCAATTTCCTGCAAAAATTTAGAATTTTTGCTACCATTTGTGCTGTGTTACGCCGAAGATGTTTGCTGAAAAAAAAACTTAATTGTTAATATCACCGGAGTAGAACGTTTAGAACTCTTGATGTGCGATATTTCACTATAGTAGCATACGCTCAGTATAATTCACCCGTAGGTGCAAACTTTCCGTGAGTCTCACATTTCACTCGTTGTAAAGCAGTAACCTAACCTTTGAGTATGGAATCGGGCAGGGTTACGCAGACGCTTATTTCAAGATCGTTTTCAAAGCACCAATCCCACAGTCCGTAGTACCTTTTCCCTTCAGAAGCCGAAATCACCACCCAGTAGTTGGTCGCCGTGCTCACGATGTAAAATAGGACTGCTATACCTGCCACCACAACGCTAGAGATGGGTCCGACGAGAGACATCGTTGGTAATTCCACTTCTTGTAGCTTAGACTCTGAAAAACTGATACGCAACGCTGCAAGCTAGAGAAATGTTAATCGTATGAAGAGTAGGCCAAAATTGACGTAAGATGTCAGTGGGTTCCTCAGAAGACGCTCGGTTGTGATAGAAAAGGAATTATGGGAAGTATTTGGGGGGTCCAAGCATGAACCATTATTGAAGAAGGACATAAACTTCGTTTTGAGATAGAGGTGCAAAGTATGAGAAGTAAGTTGCGGTTTAGTTTACATTGGTGTTTGAGAAGTTATTCCAGTCGATGATTACTGACATTGCGACAAGAATGATGGGTAAAATGCAGAGTGTGGTGACGATATTTCTTTAAGTCTCATCGAATGCATGCGACGAGTACGTATATACAGCCTGTCGTCGAATCGACGCCTCTAAACAACCCGAGGCAGCAGTAATGTGATATATCAGTGAGTTAACCACAATAATAAACGTCAGTGCGTTTATATTGTTACAGGTAACAACTCGATGTTTACTGCATACGGCTACAGTGATCAGAGCCAAGACTTGTACATTTAGAGGAAATAAACGGCAAGCGAGGGTATTTGGTTGCGGATATAAGACCCTCTCGGGTGAAAAATTGGTATATTTGGCATGAAATAAGCACAGAGCGAAGCGAGGTGATTATTTCACCCTAATATGCTAACCTCATTATAATATGATAAAGTTGATGTCCTTATTTAGGACGCGAAGTTAGGTTCGGTTCAACGCAAACTCTGAAAAGAACGTGTCAGAACGTGCGCGCGTGCAGAGTTGATGCCACACGCGACGGTACACAACGCATTGATATCGCTATTAACGTCGCGATAACGATTGATTTACTAAAACTTTGAAGTCAGTTTCAGTGGTTGATTATGGAGCAATTTAATGCCTGCACAGCTACATTAAATTTGGTTAGGTAATACTAGAGATATAGCCAATTCCACAAATTTATCATGCAAATGAGCACTAATTTTGCAAGGTACGAAAATCCAAATTTAATTAGAGCTTAATCTTACCATGCTGACGATGTACTACATTGCATGACATTCTGACCAACATTTTTTCAAGTTATGACTGACATGTGTAAAATACCCCACAAAATTGCCGCCAGCGGCCAAACGGATCAAATCACAAAATAAATCGACGTGCATAAGTATACTATGATGCGTTTGTGACCAATCGGGCTAGTCACAGCACTGGTAGGGCTTGATAAAGACGATGACGGCTTTATAATAAAGCGGGAGCTGAGCGTGTGATACATGCAGGGACAATTCGGGCCTCGTAAGTTCTCTTGAGCGGAGGTTCAATTACCCGTCATAATAGTTTCTTTCTCTAACACCCCTTTAAAGCGTCGTAAACAGTGTATTCTGTCTGTACATGGTCACATGAATGGAAGCTGTCATGCGTCACATACCGATCGTGTTACCTTAAATTCAGGTCAATGGTTTTTACTACCACCTGAGGACGTTACCAAGGCAACCATACAACCGGGTCACCCTTAAAGGGTCACCCTTAAACGACGTTTGGTCTCGATTAGACAATCTCAGCATCTCCAAATCACCATCAGCCTCTCTGGTCAGTACATCCGTGGCCATTTAGTGTTGATTAAGCCTGTCTGGTGCAAGCAGAAATTCTGTTTATATAAACGAAACAAAGTGGTGGTCGGTGTAATAAATGTAAGGTTCACTATTGGCACCCCACAGTTAGGATTGAGATAACGTTCTACTAAAATGTCTCGCCTGCCCAATTCAAATCGATCACAACACTGCACTGTAGACACGCTGTAAGTCTGCACTCCGACAATGAACATAAATAACAACGGTCGCGAATATCATAAGGGCAAATCCTTCAGTGAGGACGTAGCAAGCTTGATTGTTCAAAATATGAGAGATTGTAGTGGCAATCCGGCACCAAGCGTTTTTAAGATAAGCGTGGAGGGAGCCAGAAAAGTTTGGAAGAGATGCACATGTATCAGGACAAGTTCCCTTCAACCGGGATGAGAAAAGTGTCGTTCATATGGTTACACACATGTGAATACATGTACATGTAAAATGCTACCCCGACTGTACTTTACTCTTACCTTTTCTCTCGTACCAAGTGAAATTGGAGTACGTTTATTCACAGTTTGTAGGAAAGAAACATGGCTTAGTGCAAGTGAATGTTATTTCCAAAGTTTTGCAGTCAAGACGGGCGATGTCTGTAATTTAATCGCTAACACTTTCAAATTGGCATTTCTCAATTCCCGCGTCTGAACAGAGTCTGAACACGACACTTGCGATACACGCTGTAGTATCGTTGGTATTCATTCACTGTAATATTGAAATCGGCGCAAAATGTGTGATGTTTTCTAACACTGACTGCATTTGAAACATGAATTTTAGCAGATACTGAGTACTGATAGGGCAAATGCTGTGGTCAACGTCATTTGTATACAGTGTATTTTATAATCACTCCGTAATTTCAGGCTAATCGCCGTGTCCACGGGGTACCGATAGTAGGATCATTATCACCACTGATACAGGGTAAAGTAACCGTTTTATCACCTTCTGCAGACAGAATTTCTGCTTGTACCAGACAGGCTTGATCAACACTAAAGTGGCCACGGGTGTAAATGTATCAAAAGAGAGGGCACAATTTGAAATAAATAGAAATAAATATCGGGAGGTTGTAAGTCAAGTAACTGGCAGTAACGACTAGCAACGAGCAGTAATGAGCAATAACGAACTTTAGAATTAGAGAGAACAAGCCAATAGCGAGCTATGAGCAAAACAACACGATATGTCTGTTAATTAAACTACGACCGCAATTCCTGACATTCTTGGAGATCACGCCCTCTACGACCCGTTTGGTACATACCAGTAACAATCTTCGCCCTGGAATACAACGGCCGTAACAAGTAGTCACAAAAATGTCTAACTAGAACTTTTCCAGAACTATATTGCATAAGGAATCGTCAGCTAGAAAAACCTTACAATATTTTAACGAAATGATATAGCAGATATTGTAATTTAGGCGCCCATTATAAGAAAATTGGCTTCTTTACCTAAACATAGCGACAATATAACTTACCTTTACACTGAAAAAGTACGAAATAAATGATAGAAGTGTACTGAATATTGAGTTCTTCGTAAATCTCACACCACATGGACACAGCAGTTAAGTCTTTCTTAGATGGTTCACTGGTGCTGATTGTAGATCAAATATGACATTTTGTTAAAATATCGCTTTTTGTTGTTGTTCTTCTTTATTTACATTCAAAGATAAAGGACAACCTTAGCTGAGCGAGTGTTATTACCCAAAGCCAAAACGACAAAATGCTACAAAAACAGAAGAAGTATCAAAGGTGATCATCTGGTTTTCACAGAATTATTTTTTCACACCGCTTATCTCATACATACAATGGGGAAACCGTACAACGGCATGCACACATGCACAAAGAAACTTGTTAAACGGCAGTCATTTGAAGAAACAAGTGTGCATCTTAAACTGGTAGGTGCAAAATCGGATCGGAAGGCAAAACGACGAGAAAAGGGAGGCCAGATTCGAAGAATCTGGTCTGTTTGGACTTAACACTGCATTTATTAAAGGTCAAAGAGGTACATCGGCGGACGTCGTTATTTCACCATTGTGGTCTGCCGCTATTTGCATAAATATCATTAAAAATCGAGGACATATGTAGATAAGACCAGGTTTTGTGTTTTCGTAGCGTCGATAGAATATCGCCCTCTATCACAGAAACCCACAGTCTCAGAACAAGTAAATTCTTCTATTCCTGAAAATGTTTTGTTAACTGTTGACAATCTTTACTTTCCTTAATTACCCATATCATCCAGTGACATGTGACATACCTACCTTATCATGTTTCTCGTGAGAAAATGGCTCTCTTCTATTTTCTTCAAATCAGTAGCGTCGATAATTGCAACACGCCTAGTTGCCGCCTTACTCACATTATTTGCTTGATGGCGCATCAACACGACGCTATGTGTAAGCTTCTGACTCTGACATATACAGCCATAAGCGAATTGGGACACGTCAGTTTCCCTAACACAGCACGGGGATTCGCTGAATTTCATGGTGCAGAGCGAAACCTCTTAGACCCTCCTCATGGAAGAAGGACAAACAGAACCATCCTTGAACAAAAGTGAAACTTGGTGACGCCCGTTTCCAGGCCAAGTGCGCAGGGACGTCCAGCACCATTTGTCGGGCGATCGTGACCCTGAAAGGACCATTACCAAAACCCTCTCCAAAACGCTTTTGAATCCATAGCTAACAATTAACACGAGACATCCCTGGCATAAGTTCACTTTGGTTTGTATTGTACGAATGAAGTATTGCCTTTGTTTTTATTATTCTGACGAAAAATGAAAATGTTAGATATTCACAAATATTCCGAAACACGTCTGCAAATAATTATATCATTTTTTGAAGTTGCCCAATTGACAGGGAGGTACAGGATCGCTATGAGCTTTCCTAAATTACAAAACGAGCATAAGGTAAAATTCTAACGTAGTGTCAATTCGTTCAGGATTATTCAAGGAACATCACTGAGAAGATACAACTTGGGGATTTGAAATGTGCTGTTGTAATTAAGGAGTAGTAATTACTGTGACGTTAAATATGCAAAATTGATATTAAAGCCCCACCAGCTGTAACTCATGAAATTTGTTGACTTCAAAATATCTTCTTATTCTTTTCTCTGAATTCTACCCTTTGAAGGGATATGGGCTTGATGCATTTGGAAACCATTAATTTTTGAAACATTTGAAAAGGAAATCATACAATATCACAGTTGAAAACAACTGATTCGAAAATCTGTCGAAAGGATTTCGCAATTGGCATTGCAAGATTACAATACATACTGTTTTGTTTTAGTTGTGATACACATATCTTTGTCTACATAAACTTCTTCTGATATGTTATGTGAGGTACACCTAAGCAGCCCAGGTAAGTGAAAAAAGTATTAATGGCCAATCTTGTACCTCTCTTAGTTTTCATTAAGATATCTTTTTGGTTCAGTTGTTGGTTACTTTGTCATTGCAAGTATTCGCTGGTAAAGATTTGTATTAGACGATATTTTGATATTGGCAGTATGGAGTCTGTTATACGAATGTACCGATGAGACATTTTCCGATCTATTATTTTTCATTAAAGGTTATTTTTCTATTCTTACATAAATCACGCAGAGGAAGAATGATGAGCAAATATTTCAGAAAATTTACTTGCATTGGTGAAACATTGGAATCATTTTATATTACTCAAAGGTGAAACCAAAGGAGCAAACTTTCATTTCTCTTGTATTTGAATTAATCTAGCATGAATCTGGCTCCGAACAACCGCAACACGAAATCAAATTATTTCTAAATAGCTTAGAGATTCTTTGTGTTATAGTGCCTCTGAAGAAAAACTCAAATATCTAGACTGCATGCTGCACATGTGAACTTTACAACTTGTAGCCTTCTACACTCTCACATAGAACTGTCAGTGCCCCTTACATAGTATTTACACCTTGAATATGCAGATGAAATGACATGATGCCTGATGAAATTGTGACAATTTTTTTCTTTCAAAATCATGTGTACTGTGCTTCTAAAATGTCTCTGACTTTCCATTTTTAAACAGTTCAGTGGAAGAGCAGACTATTATCTATCCTTTCTTCAATTTCTCATACAAAAATCCTAGAAATGATTTTAGATTTACTGTACATATTGCATGTTGCTTTGACATTTTTGCCCATTACATGCTTTTACTTATTTTTTTGCTTAAATGACAGCTACATAAACTCATTCTCCTTCAAGACTAAATCATTCTATTTTAGCTGCTATACGATGGCCGCTACATATTATCATAGGCGTCATCCCGCATGGCAGGAAAGAAATAGATCAGCATGGCTCCTGCAACGACACCGAAAGGAATGGAGATCCAGCCAAGGATGATTGAATAACCGAACGAATAATCAACACCTCCGCTTAAGTCCTTGTTCGTTTCACCTGCATATACACTCGTTCCAATCAATACCAGCAAACCTAA
This sequence comes from Ptychodera flava, assembly GCF_041260155.1. Taxonomy (NCBI): domain Eukaryota; kingdom Metazoa; phylum Hemichordata; class Enteropneusta; family Ptychoderidae; genus Ptychodera; species Ptychodera flava. Next base: position 3,720,918 of record NW_027248280.1, read on the forward strand.
AAAGTATAAATATTTAGATCGTAAACGGAATTGGACACTCTCTCTCTCTCTCTCTCTCTCTCTCTCTCTCTCTCTCTCTCTCTCTCTCTCTCTCTCTCTCTGTTAGAAGCCCTAGTTCAACGGATATTAAATAAAATATTCCACATCGCCTCGACTTGATTGGTTAATCGCACAGTCCTCTTTTCAATAGATATAACGGCAGACACTAGCGACATCCTCCTATACGCACCCAAGGATGCGTTGCAACTGCATCATACTGCACGCGATGTGAATACGAACATATTAACTAGAAAACGAGTAGGAGATGCGAATTGATGAGATTTACATCTACTCTAAGACTCTATAAAAGCGTTTAGCTACACTTCTTTAATAATATAAAGTAATGTAAAAATAAAGAGGAAGAAGAAGAAGAAGAAGATGAAGAAGAAGAGAAGGAGGAGAGTAGGAAGAGAAGCAGTGGCAGGCAAAGTGAGCGAAATCAGGAGATTAGTGAATTTGAAAAGTGTATATAATTCACACCTGTTACACAGAAGATCATTCCGTTGATTGTCCAGAAGCGTTTTGTAAAATATTTAAAGATCGAGTGCTGGGCCCGTCCAGTGCCTTTTCCGATTAGCGCTACGAAAGCTAAGATCCATATTATCCCAGCGACGATCAACGCTGTCAACATAAGACCACGTGCAGCCTCCATGTATCCTGCATAAAGAGATAGAAGAACTATAATAATACTTCATGAGACAGAGAGAGCAGCTATAGCAGAAATTTGTACACCACTTATGTTATCACGTAAAATGAATCCCAGTTAGAACTAAATGTTACTGATCAGCACAGGTGCTGGTCATATTGACAAAGTAAACAAAAGAATATACACGACGTTAGATAAGCTTTAGGCGGGACAATTCTTGTAAATACACTAAAATTGTAGTTGTCCAGTTGATGAAACTAAATCATAGAGTACAGCAACTGAATGAGAAACATATCACAATTGGACATATTGTTGACAAAATTGAGCATTGCCAAAACAAGACTAATTCCAAGAATATAATAGACCGGGAGATCTACTGCGTCTATTGGTCTTCGCACACTCCAAAAGTTTGTCACAGATACACAAATTAATATGACTGAATCTCTTAGTATAAAAAAATCAATGTCCGAAACACATATACTTTCGCTGTATTCTTTAAAGATACGACTGACGCTTTGATTTTGTGCACGTCACATTAATTTGGTGCGTTAAAAGTTATTTTGCAAAAATGATGTGGTACAGGATTAATCGATTGATGTACCCTACACCTTTCCCACGTTTGGTCTTTTTTGTATCAATGCTTTTATGTTCTCACCACTAAAATGACACTCAGCTATGATGTGATATCATTTGATATCATGTTATATCCATCCTAATGAGATACCCCCATCCTCAATAAATTGAACTCTGTAAAGGTTTACTCCTATAACGTCAACTGTAGTTCTGAGTCCCATAAGACAATTCCTACGAACCACTTTTTCGATTTACCCAAAATCAGATTGATAATAGGGCATACGTCTAACCATAGTGTTAAATCTGAGTTGCAAAATCGAGACGATTTTGTTCCTTAGCAATTTTTCTCAAAATTTGGGTTTCATCGAAACCTTTAAAATCTGCTTTCACTGCTGATACCCAATTTTAATCTATTCACAATTAAGATTAGAAACTTTAAAACATGTAAGGTATCAGTGTTTTTAGCTAACGTATTCACACAGATGAGCAAATATCATAGCGATGTCTGTCTGTCTGTCCATGTGAGTGTGTTAGTGTGTGTGTGTCTGTCTGTCCGTTTACACGATAACTCGGAAACCTACAACAAATATTTATCTGATGTATCTAATTGTACTGAGAAGCATTGCGCAGTGTCAAATTAATATGCAGCTCATTTGCATATTGAATGAAGTTGTGTAATCAGATATATAACTCCGAAATAACTGCACCAAATTAGATTAAATCTGCTGCAGATACTGACCCGACAGATATCTGACTGTGTTGTGAAGCATTTAGTAGTGTTAAATAAATTGTGGGTTTATTTGCATATTGAATGAACTTTGTAATTAGTGATATAACTCTGATATTACGGGACCACATTTCGTGAAACCTGTTACGGATATCCATCGCATAAATATATAGTTGTCGAGTGAAGAACTAAGCAGTGTAGAGTTAATAAAGGGTTCATTTGCATATTAAATGAACTTTGTAATTAGTGATATTACTCCTAAATTTGATGAAGCATGGTACAGATGCTGACCTAATAGATATCTAAATGTCCGATGAAGCATTGTGCATGATTTATCGGTGTTTCCGTTTAGTACAACGAGCTTTTCACGTTTTTGTCGTTTGGTTTGTTGAGGCTTGCATTGAGCTATTGTACATTTCTCTTTTGTTTTGATATGACCCGATTAACGCATGGATATTCAACATATCTCCGTTTAACTGTATTTTGAGAGATAACGAGGTATACCATATATTGCGGTGTGAAGCTGCAACACTTTAATGGACGAAGCATGTTTTCATGACTGTACACAAGATTCCGCTCTGGGCCTCCCAGTCTTGTTTAACGGAAATATTCGATGATCTGTGTAAAGTCCGTCATTACGGCAGTACGCGTCTCGAAATTGAAAAAACTTAAGCTTTTGCTCAAGTGAAACTTTCAACAATTCTCTTACAAAATCAATATTAAAACGAGGCATCGTTGTGTAAAGTTTAGTACAGGAGAAATAAATTACCCAACATTTACCGATATTTGAAATTCAAACTGATCGCCATCCATATGTTTACTCTACGGGGAAAAACTATGTCGGTGAATATTTTTCTTAATCGAAGAGCTTTAAAATGAGTCCCTGTGATATAAAGTAACAAAATGTAATGTTTGACAGTCCTAATAGCTGTCCCAATTGGCGCATTCTACGTGTACCTTAATATATTAGTGTATTATTGAGTATTATATTATAGCTTTGTCAATACCAGTGAATTTTGTGACGTCATATCCATACATTATTACTGATAATGTATTCCATTATTCAGCATTGCGGCCCCACAGCGAGCAAATTTTTTTTGGAAAACGAAAAAAGGACTGCGCATTTAAAAGGAGGGAAAATATCGGATAAACCATGTAATACACAAAACTATAAATCTTGATAATCGTGCACAATATTGATAATAATGTCTTACTGTACGATTTATCACATTTTTTGAGTCCTCGCGCACGCATTTGTCGTCTGTCTGGCTGGCGCTCAGCATACGCTGGTTGTATTACGAACGTTTGTTTACAACATGGTTCGCTTCGTTGCCGTAAAGGTGAAACAGAACTCAGTACGTTTGCAAACTCCTAGACGATACTGGGTTTGACACGTGGCATATTATGCATGTCAGTGGCCATGTAAACGATGCAAGCGTGAAAGGCTACTCGAACCAGCCGTAAACGAGCCAACAACGGCAGCTTGCTGTCATCATGGATATAAAAGTGTCTACGGACATACTACGGAGCCATTCGGGAGCCATTCAAAGTCTCGGTCCAAGGTCAGCTACTACCAACAATCATGACGACCGTGGACTCTCCGTTGATCTAACATCTCGGCCACCTAATTCTGATGCACTGACTGTAATCGGAGACAACTTTCATTCATTGTTTTTTCCCCATGTCTGTGATTTTACCTTGCCTTGTTCTCGATATCGCGATGGTACGGAAACCCTCCAGTATGTTTGTCAACTGTACCTTTCAAGCACCCGTTTACGTCAAGTTTTCTCGTTCGCCGAAATAAAATAGCTCTTCTCAAGAAGCCATCGAAAATTAAATTTATAGACACAATTATTATTGAAATATAAACATTTGAATAACAATGTTGAACTCTGTTGATATCGTTTGCAATGAATGCTGTACTACTAGCGACATAATAATGATCGTATTGATCAGCTGATACCATGCAGCTCGCTGATCATACTGATGTCGATGCATGAACATTCCGTTTTCTCCATCTCTGGCATTTCACCGTGTCGACTTTTTGAATGGCATGATATTTAAAGGTGATGTTTCAAGTTTGATATAGACGGTAGGGATGCAGTTACTTTTCATTTCCTTCGAAAATACATCGTTTTTCAATTCAAAATGAACCGTGAAAGTGCTGGTCATTTTTTGTGCTGAACGTGCGTGTTCAGTGCAGTGCACTGTGCAGTGTGGAGTCAGGGCCGATCATGCTGGACGACGCTCACTGGCTTCAAACTCGGTTTAAATTTCCTTTTTTATTCGTTTTCTACAACTACAAATTCACTGGCATTGCCAAAACTATAAAATAATAGCAATAATGCACCCCCTCCCGGCCCATAATGGACTCAAGCAAACTTTGCACTCCATAATGTACTCGGCTTCGCCTCGTACATTATGTCGTGCAAAGTTTGCTTTCGTCCATTATGGGCCGGGAGGGGATGCATTATTGCTTTGAATATAGTATTGATCATAAATTAAGAGCGATCAGTACCTCAAATGAATACAAGTCAACTCAGATGTACTCTCATGAAAATTTAAATGTAAAAACGGCTACGTAGTTTACGCATCGTCTGCAGACCAGGATATTCCACTTAACTTTTTTGATTTGTCAGAAAATTTGTCAAATTCGGATACCCAAGTTAACAAGCCAGCACGGTCACATATTTGCATAGAAAGATTAAATACGTAAAATATGCTTTTAGTTATCTAATTAATTCATTTCGACGAAATAAACTGGATACCGTGAGCTACACATTCGGCGCAGCTGGTAACTGGTCGCGTAAATAATCATGCGAGCATATCACGTGTAAGCTGGGCCATGTATCAAGAAACAGTTTTGGAAGCAACACGCTAATCCCGTGAATCGAAATGGAAATCTTAGAAGTCGTGACGAGCACTTCCTTCTCCAGTAACCTAGTTTAGCAGGCTTATTTCTTCATTACCTTGCCTTGACCTCATAGAATACCAGGAAAAGAAAGGAATACGAAGTTTTGCATGTGTTATTTTTGAAAACGCAAGTTGACTCAAAATGAGTCATCGTTCAGTGATCCATGTCTAATCATGTGCTGTGTGTAAGTTTAGCCTGCTGTCAAGTCGTGTCAGTACAGTGTTAAATTTTAAACGATCTGTTAATGAAAGTTTCAGATTTCATCAAAATGCTACATGAATTATTTCTGCGTCAGCGGAGCAGAAATTTGAAATGGACAAGTTAGGTGATTTGTTTCGCAAATGTATTAAAGTCCGATGAAAGACTTCCAACTGAAAGAGGACGAAGAGAAAATAAGAGTATAAAAAGTAACAGTTTACATAAAGCCAAGAATAATAAGTCGTATGGTTCCGGTTACCCGACCTGCATTTCCCACTTTACTTTAGAGCCATCGGCAAACATGGAAGTGAAACGAGTAAATAAAATCATGTGATAGATACAAATCTGTGAGATCATCTGTGATATCTAATCGTCATTCATCGTGACACGCTACAAACAAGCAACATGGCGGCTTGCGATGTCCATAATGCATAACTCTATTTCATGTAGCAAATGCGATGATGGAGAAGAAAACCAGCTGTTGCCCTTCGCTTATCACAAGCGAGTGGTCCAACATAATGTAAAGCAACGCCATCAAAGTTTTTCCAATCGCACAAATAACTCATGCAGTTTCTTTTAGGTGTGCATGCGTTGTCATATCATTGTTGCGTGCGTGTTGCTTATGCTACGAAGATGTGAAACCGAAAATATATTCGCTTCAGTTGTGGATAATAGCGAAAAGACTTTTAAAAATTGCAAATGCGATGAAGACACAAGGAATTGGCTAAGGCATGTCTGAGATATCTGCGTTGTCGGACGAACGGACAGACGGACGACGGAGCCAAAACCATAAGTCCTCTGGACTTCGTCCGGGGGACTAACACTCACCGCTACATTGTTTCAAATAGCTGCAAGAATTTTTCAATTCGGTCTTATCTCACTTCACGTGAGCAGTGTATCATTTACCTATATCGTTTCTACGAATTTAAGCAAATTGAAAGTAATTTTCGTGTTCGTCCTTTCCTTTGTCTTTGTACGAATTTAAGTGTCAAAATTAAATTTGTCGACAAATTTCGTAAGTTAGGACAACATATGCAGAGTATTTTGTCGCACAATGTTTGCGCAGTTTTAATGCTGCTAAAATTCTTATCAATTGCAACAGTCTTCTTCGCTTTCAGCACTTTACAATCCTAAACAATCTGGCACTTTTGAAATACATTTGTCTAATTTTTTGTTGGACCAAATGTACAGTCTGCGGACTTTGACGTTGAATCACTGCTTTTGGAAAAATGAAAATTAATCTGATAGTAGTCAATTTATGTAATCAAAGAAAACACAATTGATGCGGGTAATTTAATGCAACGTGCTCGGGTTTCGTCTCTGTTTAAGAAGCGTGTCAATGTAACAAAACGAAAGTTGACTTCCCTGACAATTTCCTGGTAAATATGAACGTTGCGCAATTTTGCCATCAATTGTGCTGTGTCGCGCTAAACATGTTTACTGAAAACAAGTTGACGGTTAATATCACTATAATTGAGCATTTATAACCATTTGGGTAGGTTTTTCCACTAGTGCAAACCATAGTGGCATATGCTCAGTATACTTGTAGGTGCAAACTTTCCGTGTCGAACATTAAACTTGTACGAAAGCAGTAACCTAACCTTTGAGTATGGAATCAGGCAGGGTTGCGCAGACGCTTACTCCATAAACGTTTTCACAGCATGACTCCCACAGTCCGTAGTACGTTTTCGCGCCTCTAGCCGAAATCACCACCCAGTAGTTGGTCGCCGTGCTAACGATGTAAAATAGGACTGCTATACCTGCCACCACAACGCTAGAGATGGGTCCGACGAGAGACATCGTTGGTAATATTATTTTCTTGTAGCTTTCTGTATCTCTGAAAAACACATACGCGATGCTGCAAGCTAACAAAATGTTAATCGTACGAAGAGTAGGCCAAATTTACGTGAGATGTCAGTTGGTTTGACGAAGACGCTTAACTTTGACACGTAATAGTCACGGGATGTATTTAGGCGGGTCCAAGCATGTACCATTATTGAAAAAGGGTATATATAAACATCGTGTTAGGATAGAGTATGACAAGAAGTTACGGTTTAGTAACATTGGTGTTTGAGAAGTTATTCCAATCGATAATCATTGACATTGCGACAAGAACGATGAGGTAAAATTCATATTTAGATTTTGATATTTCTTTGTGTCTCATCGAATATGTGCGACGAGTATCTGTATACAGCCCCCTGTGTGATGCCTTAACCTTTGAACCCGGCTCGGACATACATGTCCGATGACGTCGTAGAGTACCAGGGGGTCGGGGGAAGGGTTCAACGGGAAGTTACAGGACCGTGGGCGCACAATTGGGTCATTGGCGATGACGCAGCCATTTGCATACACTTGGCGGAAGTTTTTGAATTTTTTGTTTTATTTTTATTTATCATCAAACAGGCAAACCCAATTACAGGATGAGGTACGCATAACTCAGTACCCAATGGAGGACTGATGAGAAAAGTGCCTTGCTCAGGGGCACAGCTCCGCCATCCTCCGATAGTGGGTCCGGTACCCTAACCACTGTCCCACGGCGCCTTCTTCTCATAGCGTCGCTTTGACTGTATGATAGATTTGAATAATCAGGATGGGCACTGTAGTGACATATGCAAAGAGGGGTCAAATGGTCGTACAGGAAACACTTTTTGAAACACATGCATTCTCCGACAAAAAGGAACAATTTTTCTGTTTATTTTTTGACTCAAGCTTGTCGCTTTATATTCACAGACATCGTATGAAAGATTAAATGACAATGAACGCCTGAAACATGGCAGAATTATGAGATTCTTGGACCAAACACGGCACGTCCTATCTGTACCGTGGCTTTTTTACATTAATTTGCCATGATTTACAATAATCCGGCTTTTATAGGGGAAGTTCCCGTTAAACGACCGGAAGTGCGCTATAACAGCGAGTTAACCACCACAAAAAGTAAATACGTTTATATTGTTATGCGTAATTAATGTAATGTTTGCTGCATTCTGGCTGCAAGGATAAGAGCCATGATTTGCATATCACATGGTACACCAGGCCTAAGTCTAGTCATAATGAAGCAAATAGATTTTGGCAAAATATGTCCTGAGTTCATGTAGCATTCATGGAGTAAATGTGTTCAGATCGGTTTGATCGCAGAGACTGTGTAATTACTAACTCAAGCCACGACAACCATTCGAAACGTAGCGAAAGATAAAAATGGACAAGAGAATTTAGTTACTACATAAAATACATTAAAAACGCGAAGCTACAGGTCCAATCGCATTGTTGAGCTCGACTGCATACCGATCTATATCTACAATGGAAAAGTAATCATGTACCAGATGCAAAGTACCGAGTTCAGTGTTTTTAACAGGGCAGAAAACGTATGCACAAATCAAGAAGACAGAAAGAAGGAATTTGAACATAAAAGACGATTATAAGAGGCCGTGTACATTAATGTAAACAATGCACCCGTCTATGGTGACATCCTGAAAGTCAGTGGACAGTTCAATGTCAACACTTAACACATTATCTGTGACAATAAAACGTTTTCACACCTAGAGTTTTTCACACCTTCAGCTGTTTAAATACCTGCATTTGGATCATTCTGTCAGATCAGGTATATATGGACACCGATGAAGGACAAGCGATTTGTTCGAAACATGTCTCTGTTTTTGCTAATTCACAGTGGAAGAAGAGAACTTGTCAATGATGTTCACACACAGTATCATTAAAAATATTATATTCCAAAACTCTTCTGCAAATAATTTTAGAATTTCGTCAACGTGGTTTGACGGGGAGATACAATATTGCGATGAGCTCTCCTACTTTACAAAACAAAGGCGGATTGGAATTCTGCAGATGTAGCAAAGTGGCGATGAAATTTACGTGGCACTTGTAAACATGATATCAATAAGTATGATATCAATAACCAATATGGCTGCTTCGATAATTGTAACATGCCTTATTTTCAATATATTTATATTTCCCTGTATACAGAGTGAGTGTGACGTCAGCGAAGATGAGGGTCTCCCAAACATATCGGCAGTGTCCATCCGAACCGGTTTGCGAAGTTATCTGAATTAATAGCTGAAGGAACAGAATATCATAAAGGAGAACTCCAAGGTCAAACATGTACAACACTTAAAAGTCGTATTGAACAATAGGCAGCCTCTCTTGTTGGCGTACTTTAACATTTTATATCAGCCACAGGCAAAGTGAAAATGACATCTCACATAAGATGGAATAAACAACCACTGATATATGTGAATGTAGAATTTAATATGTCACTGAAGTATAATTCATCGACAGAAAACAATGTACAATGTAATCCACCAATGATTAAGTAGCCAGCATTTTTACGCCAGCATCTATATTAATATATCATGCTTAATAAGAGCCCCTATGGTCTGTTGATATTAAAATGCAGCAAATCCTGTGTAATGGATATTTATAAGAAGGATTGGATGGTCTGAAATCGATACACAAGGAGTGTGTGCCAGACCAAATGTCAAAAGTCATGCTAGCAATATTATACAGGTCATGTGTAGGTTGTGAAAGCTGCCGATATTTAAGTTCATATCAGTTTATACTATCATACTATGAGTTTATGTTTGTGAAGAATACGATGTATATCTCACACTTTATAGGAAGAAGTCCTCATCGTTAATATCATTCGTCTTGCTTTTCACCCACTTTTCAAAAAATGACTGTATGCAATCTCCGTTAAAGAATTTTGATTTTCGTTGGCTCTCCAACCTGAACGATGCCGGTAAGTATAGCTGCATTAACACACATTATTGAGTTAATATACACTGTGTTATTGTAGTGTTATAATACGCCCATATCGTGGACTACGCAAACATGCATGGGTATTCCATTTATTTTATCAATGTCATTTTGTTCTCCAAGTTAAGGTTGTCAAATGCTATTTGAATAACATTCATCGCTGTGAAAGAAATTTTGTTTCCTTAAGGTAGCTAACAATAGCCTTACGAAGTGACAGGGCGAAGGTATATGCAACATACATAATTCGAAAGACGGTTATATATTCCCACAGTGTAGCAGAAGTTGAGTGCTTGGGTGGCCGCTAAGGTCGTTTCTCTGTTCTCTTTATCACGTGGAATCAATTCATTGGTCCCCAGGTTAAATTGATGCTTTCGATAGGATGAAAGACTTAGATAATTTTAAATAAAATCTAATAAGGTTTTAGTACTGAGCTCTGGCGTAGCCTATTTCAAGTAATCATTTAGTCTTGAAATTCAGAAAAGGGGTGTTTATGTCTATATAGAACCACGTGAACAAAAACAATAAAACGGTCCTTCTACCTTCCAAGTAAAATGCTATAACTGTCATTTAATTTTGCTGTCTGGAAATGACCAGGCGATACTGCAGAATTATCAATTCATAATCTCTCAGAAACAGATTTTCAACAGTCATCCGTCTTTCCATTTTTAATGATTTTACATTAACACTGTGTATACTCAAATGTTCGTTATCCATATTAAAAACCGAGAAGACATTTGCTGAATTACAACACTTTAGCATTGAATTAGCATTCATTCAATTTTGAGTTTCGAGTGATGGGTAGCCCTTAAGGCTGAATATTGAGTTTTCCACCGCATTTAAGATTCTGTCTCTTGCACCAGGCCATGCGCCTGGACCCTGCAGACGATACCAGTAAGGTACCATTGGACCATACTCGTAGGCAATCGCCAGTTTTGGGTCAGACACGAGCAGACGCCAGAATGAAGGTTTCACACCAAGTATCTCGGCTATTTCATCCATGTGAGTTTGGCCCGGAACCTGTCAGAAACAACAGAAATATAACACACAATAACAGCATGAGCCATTTTTGTCACCTCAAGATGGCTTCGTATTTCGCGGAAATTAATCTAGGCATTTGATCTGACAGTCTGCTTCAGGCGACCAGGAAACTTCATTTCCTACCAATGAACAACTGTGCCGAAATGTAGTCGTCAGGCAAACATTTTTGCGCAAAATTTGATAAAACATATGCCATGACAAACACAACTACTTAGGGTCTTTAGGATCATAAAATGAAGAATGCATTATCCTGTTACAAACCCATAACATTGTTCTTTCAGTTTACAAACAGCGCAAAGATAAAATAAGTTACATTTAGAGTTATAATGCCATTACTTTCAGAAAGTATTTTCCTTTAAATACGGCTAGTTTTCAATCGGATTCGAACCCACAACATACGGCATCAGTCGCCTAGCTGAGAGGCCACAGACAGAACCACTCGGCTAAATCTCCACTCCCAAAAAAGAGTGGTTCAATAGCCGGCTAAGTTGTTACATTTTTCTGACTGAGACCGCTCAACACGTTGTAGAGTTCGTGAAGCACTCACGCACGCATGCTCACTATCATACATCGCACATACATACTTTATAGTATAACTTAGGTGACGGGGGATCGAGGGGTGATATTAGCCTAAATGAAGCTTTCTCATTTAATTTGTCGGAATCGCGGTCTTCATACATTGGCTTTTGTACATGTATACTCTTTTCTGAAAATGGAAAGGGTCAATGATGCTGAGTATAGAAATAGAGAAAATAAACCCCTCTCCTTTAAAGAAATGTTTCATCATATGACAGAAAAGGATTTGGCTTCTTTATGATCAAATAACGCAACAGGTAATCTACTCCAGTCTGAAAAAATAATGCTCGACACAATGATACTAGTTTAATCCAGTGTCGCATACACAAAAACCTTCCAAATCATTGTATGCTAAGGGACTGGGCAGAAATTACAAAGGGGGGGGGGCGGTGTTTTGTTTCAAAATAACGCAGCACGTACGTAACCCTTCAAAAGCGTTTGCAAAAAGAGGAGAAGCCCTCCTCGTTTTCCATCCGCAAAAATGAGCCTCCTTCTGCGTGTCACAGTCCGTATCGATAATGTCTTAATTGACATATAATTTCTCATTTGAGCTATAAACTTTCAAGGAATGCTTTTTAACCTTTACAAATAATTACGTTGGTAAAATTCCAATATCATATCTATTGTTCACACCAGCACTTTCAAACACCCCAATCCCATCATGTACATCTATATCAATTGTCAAACATTTATAAAAGCACAGATTTAGTTAGTTTTTTAATCGATAAAAATTCTCATAGTTTCCTCATAGACTACAACGTATAATGAATAAACATTTCGGCAAAATTTCAAAATCAAATTTCTTGCACAACACGTGCACTTGTACCCACCCTAGTCTGTCAAGTAAATTGATATCACTTACCAAGTGTCTGTAAATACACAAATTTAGTTAGTTTTGTATCGGAAGAAAATTATTCACAGTTTCCTCTTAGACTCCAATTTATACCAATCAACATTTGGGTGAAATTACGATATCAGTTTCTTGCACACACATGCACTTGTAACCGCCCTAGTCTAAACACGTTAATAGCAATGATGATTTTATACTTTTTGGAGGAGCACTGTAAAGGCCTGATCTGCCTTCTTTAAGTTTCGATAGTTGTGCAAAAAATAATGATCCTCCCCAAAGGCATTCGTGATATTTAATGACACTTCAAAAATTATAGCGTGAAAATTGCGACGAACCCGAAAAACACAGGCCCTGCCCCCTGTCGTTTCTGTCTAGTCCTTAATTCACTTTTATTGGCATTGATAGCTTCATATGATATTCAAAATCTCGGTGCGATTACTGTACACATATTTAAGAGGCTAGGGCCCTAGAAAAAGAAAGCCTCACATGAAAATACTTGTTTTTCACATTTTTTACATTGTGCTCGACATCTCGTTGGATGATAGTCTGTTCAGGAAGCGACATTTTGCCTGCAAATACTCTGCTTGCTAATCTGGCGTGCAGCTCAGCCACCGGCCAGTTTGCCTCAAACGTATACACTATGTTGATAAGGGCAAGCCTTTCTGGATGTTCAAGACGAATTGGGAATATGTACTTGTACAGCTCAGCGTTGTCTGATTCGTCTTAAGAATTGAGAATAGAAAAAACGTTAAAACATCCCAAGCATCAACATCAATAGCACTATCAGGTTGTTGTACTGAAATGGGGTCTTATGAATCCATGTTTTCCTCAGAAGTATGATTTTGATGAGGTCATCTGACTACTTCGTCATACTTCTTCGTCACACACTCTTAAATAACAACGAAAACCACAAACCTATTCGCCCGACAAAAAGTACGTTTGCTGTAAATATGCAAATACGGCAATTTAACAATGAAGTTAATTATATTGTGAGGAATGAGATAGATAATGATATACATGGAATAATGGTGTTGATTGAAATGATGATCACTGATTTTAGTGGTGATTATCAGTCATGATACGATTAAGATTGTCAGATGCTTGATGTCAAAACGCTTGTAAAATATTAATCGCAGTTTCCCAAAGTATTGATAGGTAACAACAAAAATTACCATACAAAATCGAATCATCAAGGATTGGTACGGAGAACTTGTATCCGGTCGCGAAGATTACTGCATCGATGTTCTTCAGCGCTGTGCCGTCGACAAGAATGACGTCATTTCTCAGGAATTCTTTAATATCCACTACTGGTTTGATCTGCCCTTGTGTAAGCCTATCTTGCATGTCGTCATTGACCATGATACTCTTCAACGGTGAATATAAATCTTTACCCTGTTAAGATTTTGAATATTTACAAGTGTAATATATATATATATATATATATATATATATATATATATATATATATATATATAATATATATATATATATATATATATATATATATATATATATATATATATGTACGTCCTCGTTGGAAATTACCGTGCTCAGTGCGGAAAGCAGATTGTTATAAATAACAACAAAAATTACTTCAAGTACAAAGTAATATTATCTGACACTAACGTTTATGAATCTTGCAATCTTCAGACTGAAGTGAAAGATTTTATCTGTAAACTCTCATTAATATGTTTGGTACGTATCATTGTAGTTGGAAGTGGCGATGAAACTTGATAAATAATACTTGTTTTAGTGCCGATATTTGGAAACCTATGCAACGCGTTTGTTGAACAGCATACATTTGTCAGCATTGATAGTATGCTCCTTTTTCTCATATAAAAATATTGCATCTGATATGCATATTGCAATGTTCTATATGTAGTAACGTTCTTGGCAACACCCCCCCCCCACACACACATAAACATTATATATATATATATATATATATATATATATATATATATATATATATATATATATATATATATATATATATATCAGTATCGTCCTTATATTTAAAAGAAGCCGGGTAATTTAAGAAAGTAGACGGGTGGACTGCGAGGGAGCGAAGCGACCGAGCGGCGACCATGCGTTGCGAACCAGGAGGGAGAGCGCGAGAGGGGGTGTCCCCCCCTCTCGCAAGGCGAAAAATGATATTTTGGAGTGGAAATGGTGTTCTCTGGTGGCATCTGAGGTAACATTTAGCTGAGACTGAAGGAGTACTTTTGTTGTGTGTCTTAGACGTGGCTCACATTCAACAAAACAAACAAACATGATTTTGTTTTGTTTGTATTATTTATGACACACTTATGATTTTATTTGCAGTGAAGATGTAACATTTAATCTTAAATCACCCGCTTTCTGCTCATTGCCCATTCTTCATTACCACATAGTAGTTTCCCCAAAACCATCAAACTCATTCTATTCTAATCAAAACACATTCGCTTTTGTTAAGAAAAACACGGTAAGATAATTCACTGTTACAGTGTTCGCGTTTTACGAAAAAAATGCGTATATAGAAAACTCATAACAATGAAAAAATGCGTAGAGAGTCGAGCAATGCGTAATAATAGTACGAATTGGATCGAGTCTCTACGCATTTTTTCATTGTTATGAGTTTCTATACGCAAACGATAATAGTAAAATGTTTGCGAAAGCACTCTCCACGACTGAGCTTAGGCGACTACCAGACGAGATGAGTGCCCGCTTCACATTAAATTTGTTACAACATTTCTGTCAATCATTCATTTGTGTGGAAAGTTTCGGATTCTCTGAGTGTAGTCTGAAAAATCGGCATCGTCGAGTCAGAGGTACGTTACCATGTCAGCTGTGCCTATGACTTACTACGTTGTTAATTTCAGGCTAGCGATAGTTTCTGAAACTTATGACACAAAGTGAGTGATTGACAGAAATGTTGCAACAAATTAAATGCAAACTGCGCACGATCATCGCGTCTCGCTGTCCCAAAATTTGATAAAACAGATATGCAGCATGGCGTCGGAAGGAAACAACTCTATATTCTTTCAAATTTGCTCCACGAGTCCGTGAAAAAAATGATTCAGACACATGCCTGGGTCCATCGAAATAAACTATCGGGCAACCCAACATGGAGAACATGGAGAGGCGCAGTGAAATTGAACCCATGCCGGAATCCACGACGTATTGTCCTGTTGTCTTAAAAACAGGGGATCAGCGCCACGGTGAAGCCGTGAGCCGTGACGATGATGCGCCCGGTCGGCAACGGTCGGCAACACACACGCCTGTGACCGTGGATAGTACGTAAAAATAATCAATGAAAAAAATACCCATTCAAATAAACAGTTGCTTCTAAAAAAATCAGTTCTAGCTCATTTTTTTTTAAATCTAGAAAATGCGTTGGTATTGCTCTGAGATTAACTTGACTTGTTGAGAAGATCGTACTGTAGTGACCGTGACGTTGGCAGCCAGCGCATGAACTTCGAATCGTCGATCAAAATAACATCTTTTCGGCGTTTTTTTCTCACAAATTCAGCGAAATTTAAGTTTTTCATACATAAACTAAATATATTTTTGAATCAAGTATACCTTTCAAACGGGCTTTCTTCGGGAAAAAAATATTCCATCGGCAAGGTGCCAGTGGCCGACGCCACATTTCTTTTTGATGCCATCGTTAAAAATCATGACCTAAGATGACCTTCATACTAATCAAACCAATTACACTGCTCGTAACAAAGACAACACCATAGGCGCGTCCATCAGCCAATCACACTATTTAACAAATAAAAGATCGGGCTCAGGGCAAAAGGCACAAACGGGTATTTAGAAACTGTTTTATGTTTGTGCAGTTCAATGCGGGGAAAGGGGTCGCGAACCTGATAATCGTACGTGTGCCGTCTAACAGCTGGCAGTGCAATCCCGAAATTACAGGTCTATAAAAATAATCTAATGACGTTAAAAGTAGCCGGGAAAAATGCAAAACAGCCGGGTTATTTACCCGGCACCCGGCTTCTAAGGACAACACTGTATATGTGTGTATGTATGTATACCTTAGAGTCTTCGTGTAAAATTTAGGATATCTGGATTTCAAGTAGTTTTTGACGTGGGTTCGTATTTTACTCGGGCTTGCAGTAATAGGTTGCAGCATACCGTTGATGTCGATGCCGCGTACTCACGAAGAAATACATTTAATTTGAAGGAGAGGAGACTGTAGTAGAAAGGCATTGTAGCTGGAAACCAGCATAGCTTATACAAAAAATACCCGAACAGGAAGACCCCGGATGCAAATGTCATTGCGATGAATCTGAGCATGTGGCTTCATAATGTCATATAATGAGTCCGGAATTAAATGTATTACAACGGCAGGAAAGTAGTGAAAGTTTGTATTCTCATCAAGGTAAATGGAATATGTTTATACGAACTCGTCATCTATATAACGGAACCGCCTCTCCTCTTGGTAATTTCGCTTCAACTTTCACACATGCCCAGATTTTAAATTTTGGCCATTACCACTTTATCATTTTATAAACCTGGGAATGAGCACTTGATGGATCTCTAAATGGCCCTTTGTATCTCTTGAATTCACTACTATGCATATACCATATCAATAATGTTATCAATCCGTGACAAATTGCGGCCAGTCTAAGTGAGACAATTATACTCCATATATAAAGTACTTCAACATCCTTATATCTTCTTGCTTTATAGTCTTTCCAATAATTCATATGCAAAACGGACCCATTCTCTAGAGTGTGATATGAAAAAGAAGGGAAATGACATGTAAAATGTCTTACTTTTTACATCTTCCATAAGTAAATTGTCCAATCTAACTATCATATGTCTATAGACCCTTTCAGAATGACGAAATGCGTCCAACCCTCTTAAAAACTAGCATACTCCATATTCCAAAAGCTACCAGAGACCTACCGAGTTTATGCCTTCTTCGAAGTTCATAATGCATAAGCAATAAGTTAGTCTGCCCTCTAGAGTCTGAAGGTGCAAACTGAAGGCGGTGCTCACTGTACGCGTTAAATTAACATTATTGGCGGGATATTAATTATAACTTGCGTCACCGTCCCATGATTTTATGCAAAGATTCTATTTAGATCATTTTTGGAGGGATATTTTTTTTCTGGTGGGATCTCATAACGATCGCAAATAAATAAATTGCACGAATCTGCACGTTTTTTTCCGCCCATCAGTCTGATTCATTTGGTTTGCTGGACAGTTATATCAGAGCAACTGATGTCGTTTCTTTTGCAACACCAGATTTCATTGCAGACAACATCAAAGCTTGTCTAAAAAGTCATCATTTGCAACACTGTTCGAAATTCTGTATTTGCCGCGCCGTCGGGTAGCCTCAAAGCCTTACCGCTTTCAAATCCATTATGTGTCGGCATAACTTTGTGACTGTGTTTTAAATTTACGAATCTTTCCTTTGTTCATCATTGGTCATGAGATAGGCGCTTACAAGAAGCATTGCCACGACAAATTTTAAAACTCTAATCTGATTGGACAAAAGTCATTTTTAAGGCGGGGCTAAGAAGTAGTCGAACCTGAACCAAGTCTGTTGTTCGTGGACAACATTATTTTCCCACGAGTTAAGCTTATGGACGGTTGAGGCTACCCGACGGCGCAGAAATTACTGTAGTGCACAGTGACTTCGGGTATAGGGTTCATCGAAATTGTGAACACTCTGACTATGAGGCTCCTGATCAACGGCGAAGTTTTGTCCGTGGCAGGGACGATCTCTGCCTACCGCATAAATACGTTGACTAATAATATGTTTGACACGAGTACCATGTACCTCGTCACGTTGGATACAGCAGAGAGCTCTGACAATGAAAGTGATGGCAACGTTCGACGCCCAATACAACGAGTCGTTTGGCAGGACGACGAGGGAAATTTTACAGTAGATGGTCGTGACTCCTCTACTTATGAAGTTCGTGGGGTCGAGAGATCCCCAGTTACACTCACAAGCAGCCCACGTCGAAGTTCCACCGGCGGTTCTGCATTGTTCGAAAGTACCGCAAATTCCTCTACCAACCGTGCCGATTTGGGACTTGGTACGAGCTACCAAGTCCCAAGGCCAATTGGCGTTCGTCCACCGGGAGTTAGCCAGCAGCAGCCAGAACAGAGACGGAAAGTAATCAACAAAGCCGTAACAGTTATATCGTACACCAGCGCTGGATATCGAGACGAAAACATGGTTATTTTAACCCTAGACGAAAATGAATGCAGTTTGGAAAATTTCTGCATGAAAGTTAAATCAATCAACAACTGGGAGGAAGACACGATCCTTATATTGGATCGTTCACAGACCCCGATCAGCGAAAGTCCGGCGACTTCAGGTAAGCTTAAAAAACAATCGTTTGCCTGTAGGCCGTTAAAGATCAGGGGTGTTTTAGTAATTTAACATAATCTAAATGATGAGAAATGTTGACGTCACATACAAACTACTGAAATCCTGTTTATATCTACATTTTGAAAATGTAAGAATAATTCTTCATTAGGGTCTAAAAATAGCTAAAATTTCAATTTAAAATGTCACTTTTTAGATTGAACTGTGGCAGAAATTCACGAGTGTCTCAGGCGATTATTATATCAACCTCTTCAGTATTAAAAACTTTTCCGCGTAAATTAGTAAGAAAATTCTTGTTCATTTATAACTTTTGAACTTATATCAACTTCAATTTAGAACCAAAACCTACTGGCCAACCTCGTGACTGAATGCACGTTGTGTACATCGTCGTAAAACTACGCGCCCTTTTACGGCGTCGAAATAGACTGGCACGCGGAATGAATGGTTGTGTAATGACCTGTTGTAAGGATGACGTAATTTGCATATTGATAACCCGGGCACATTTTATGAACATCCCTTAGTCTGGGACATCCTCCAAACAAAATTCAGCACAATTGCCCATGTAGTTTTTGATTAAAAAAATTATCACAAATTCTATTTTTAGACCAAATTTGCATATTCACAACCAGGTCAAATTGTCTTGAACAAAATAAGATCTGGGCATCTCCAGGCACCTCCTTAGTCCTTAAAAAAATTCAGCCATGTAGTTTTGGAGAAAGTACACAAAGTTGATCGATCGACGGACAGATGACAGGCAGACATCCACTGGTCAGCCATAATCCCTATATCTCCAATGTCTGCATGTCTACAGACAGCGGAGCTAATTACAGGTACAGGGAAAAGGATAAAGCACATTTTCCCAGCACAATTTACCATTTGTATTATCATTGATTTTGTAATAAATTGTACTTTATAGGACCTGATTTTTTGAGAACACCAAGGAAGCTTTTTGCAGTGAGAGATGAAGACTATAAAAAATTAATCTATAAAGAGAAAGCTCCAAAACGGAAATCAGAACTGCAGAATGTAGAAAGTGATTTAAAGATAATCAAGCAGCATATTGGAGAGATGGTAAGTAAACAATTCTGTTACATAAATGAGAGGTACAACAACTCTTGGTTATATGTGTCGGGGGGGGGGGGAGGCACTCCGATCGGAGTGTTCAAAGTACAAAAGTGTCAAAATTAGGGGGTCAAAAGTTTTCATTTTTAGCTAAACTGGGGGGGTCAAAAAATTACATTTTTAGGTAAAATGTGGGGTAAGAAATGGCTGATATTGATTTTGGGAGAAATTTTTTTTTTAAACTTTTTTAGCTCCGCTGTCAGCGACGCAGAGCTTATCAGATAGGTGGACTGTCCGTCGGCGTCCGGCGTCTGTCCGTCCGTCGTCTGTCAACATTTTTTTCAAAAATCATCTTCTCTGAAACCACTGGTCCACTTGCTTTAAAATTTTGTGTGCAGGTTCCTTTGGGTGACCTCTACCAATTTTGTCCATTTTGTGATGAAATTTGTATTTTTGGGGCAATTTTTCGCATTTTTGGTCAAAAATCATTTTCACTGAAACCACTTGTCAGATTCTATTCAAATTTGGTGTGCAGGTTCCTAGGGATGATATAAGTAATATATAGTCAAATTGTGCTGATATATGCAGGAATGGATTTTTGAGGCAAATTTTGCCATTTTTGGTCAAAATTATTTCAAAAATCTTCTTCTCTGTAACCACTGGTCCAATTGCTTTGAAATTTTGTATGCAGGTTCCTAGGGGTGACCTCTATCAAGTTTGTCCATATTGTGGTGAAATTTGCATATTTGTATTTTTGGGGCAATTTTTCGCGTTTTTTGGTAAAAAATCATTTTCACTGAAACCACTTGTCAGATTTCTTTCAAATTTATTGTGCAGGTTCCTTGGGATGATATAAGTAACATATAGTCAAATTGTGCTTATATATGCAAGATTGGATTTTTGGGGCAAATTTTGCCATTTTGGGTCAAAATTATTTCCAAAAATCTTCTTCTTTGAAACCACTGGTCCAATTTCTTTGAAATTTTATGTGTAGGTTCCTAGGGATGACCTTAGCAAAGTTTTGTTCAAATTTTGGTGAAATTTGCATATTTGTATTTTTGGGGCAATTTTTCCAGTTTTTGGTCAAAAATCTTTTTCTGAACTGCTTGTCAGATTTCATTGAAATTTAGTGTGGTTCCTTAAAGGATGATATAAGTAACATGTAGTCAAACTGTGCTGATATATGGAGGATTCACCGATTGGATATTTTGGGGAAAAATTTTGCCATTTTGGTCAATTTTTTTAAAAAAACATCTTCTCTGGAACACTGGTCATCCTACAGATGACCTTAGCCAAGTTTGTTCAATTGTGGTGAAATTTGCTTATTTGTATTTGGGGGCAATTTTTCCTGTTTTGGTCAAAAATCATTTTTTCTAAAACTGCTTGTCAGATTTCTTTCAAATCCTGTGTGCAGGTTTGTACAGATTTTATTAGTAATAAGTAATGAAATTGTTCCAATATAAAACATGTCAAGATCTCTAGACTTCTAAAAGTTGCTTGAAATACATATCAGTCAGGTGGCAAAAATTTAGATTTTCAACTCAACCTGCATATATATTTCCTGCTAGCCAGTTCATTTCTGCAGCAGATTACAGCAGAGCTCTTCCGGCCGCTAGGTCGCTTGTTAAGTCTTGGAGTCAGAAAATGTATAACCATATGACTAAATAAGTTGCCACACTTCAAGGGGGGGGTGCAAAACTGTGGTACACATATACCTTTTCTTTGTGAGTGCCCCCCCCCGATCAGTGTTTACATTTATTGCAAGATTTATACAGGTGTCACCAGTGTATTCTTGTTGTCTACATCAGTAAACACTCAGACTGGCAGACACATCTGTTTGAATGAGCTTTTGTCAGAGTTTAGATAGCACTTCAGGGGATGATCATGGTTAGGTAAATATTCACACCAGGACAATTTACGTGTAACTATATCTGGAGCAAACCATTTTAATGTCAGGATCATTGGTTTGAAAATTAAAGGCAGAAATTAAATATATTGATATATAAATCACATTCTACAGTGTCAATTTCATGACCCTTGTATTTCACATCTAAGAAATTTAATGTTTTTACCACAATTGTACTATACTATATAGTACAGCTGTGGTTATGGGACCACTAAGAGTCTGTGTGTGTGTGTGGATTTGTGTGGGTAAACAACTTAAAATCCGAAACTGCTCGACGGATAAATGCATTGATATTCAGAGAGGCGCTTATAGCACATGGTGCCCAGGCTTCATTTGTTGATGTCCATGTGTAAACAAACAAACAAAACAAAAAAAACACACACATGTAAACACGGAAGTAATGTATGCTCCCAGTTTATATGTGGGTTGATGTTTTCAGTGTCAAACATGTTGTCATATATTGCTTCCTTGTTTACATGTGTTCGTTTGTTTATTTACATATTTTTCTTTACACATGGACGTCAAAAAACAAAGCCTGCAGAACACCCTGTGCTTATAGTGTCTAGTTGGTAGATTGTTCAAGTGAAAATGATTGAATGAGAGGTACAGAATTTGGGTCCAAAAATAAAAATATGGCCTTTGGTCAAAAGTCCATAACACACACTGTGCTGGGCTTATTCTGTTGAATCAGAACGGATTGAAGGTTAATGTTCACATTTTGTCAAAATTAAGGTTTTGTCTCATTTTCATTTTATTTCGTCTATTTTATAACCATCTTTTGGTCTGTTGATCTTGATTTACTTCTGAGTATTTTCAATAAATCACAATAAATTCACTTCCTTTCTTCAGGTCATATTGTACTGTTTATGGCCATATTCCAGTATATATTTCTCATTTGTGTGTGTGTGTGTATCCATGTACCTTGGATACTTGAAACTTGGTTACTTTTTAAACAAATATTATTTTGTACTTTGCTCTTTTCCTAATACATGTATAGAATCACTTCCTTGAATGTCTTGTTTTTTAGTTTGATACCTCATACATACATAACAGTTTATGAGCAGTGATAACAGTGCTATATTTTAGTACAAGTAGACTTAAGAGTCTGTGTTGATGTATGTGTGGGTTGGTGTAAACAACACCTCAAATACTGGTGGGAAATTGCATTCATATTGGGTTACATCATTACTAGTATACTGTCATTTTATTGGTCAGAGTATTAAATTATTGTCTCAGTCAATGTGTGTATTAATTCTGTTTTGTTGGTATTGATATGGTTATTTTACAGGCATTATTGTCAACTTAATTTTCATTGACTTTTTTTTGCAGAGAGGACTCCAGGGAGTCTTTAGTAGACCACGAGACCCATTAACATGCATGGTATGCCTTGAAAGAGCCTCATTTCCGTTGTATGCATGTTTCAAGTGTAATAAAATAATAGGGTGCTATGTATGTAGCATTCGCTTACATGCTTGTCCAAATTGCCGTGGTGCAATACCTGAGAACGCACCACATCTGAGAGGGTTGGAGCAAGCAATGCTTGGAAGTGAATACAACACTAGTAGTGACAGAGAGATTGCAGTTGCTGTTCAGCAAAGGCCAACCAGTGCTGGTGTGGATCAGTTTAGCAGTGATGAGCAACCTGAGATCCCCGACGACGACGATGATGATGACTTCTTACCAGAAGTAACTTATCATACTGGACCGAGAAGAAGCCAGCAGAACTGATTTTTTTTGCATGGGTGACTGCCCTGTAATTCAGTTCAGTTCAGAGTTCGGTTCAAAATGACTCTTGGAACTACAGTGTATCTTTGTTTCATCATTGTTCAGTGAAGTGACTGTTGGATTTATATTATTATATTCTATTTGTATAGTTAAAGATGTTTTTTTGTTGATCCATGAAAAAAGATTGTAAAGACTGAAGGTAATTGCCATCATCAGGGTTTTCATAAAGAATTGAAGTAGAAGGAAAAGTAAGAGAAGTAGGCGGACAAGCTTTCGTTAGATAACGATCGAGATCGCACGCAACTCTTCCAAAAGCTGGAACACAAGTTAAGCTGTACAATTTACGTTTCGTTTCTCCTTAAATTCAATAATATTTTGGTAAAAGTAGCCGGAAAAATTACAAGAGTAGGCGGGTAATTTAGCCGGCTACCGGCTTCTAATGAAAACCCTGATCATGTAACCACAGGGTGCTCAGGCTTTCTTTGTTGATGTCCACGTGTAAACAAAACTGTAAACAAGGAAGCAATGTATGACATGTTTGACACTGAAAACATCAACGCAAATTTTACTGAGAACTTACATATCAACTGGGAGAAGTCATGCCCACCCCTCCCCCCCCCCACGAAGGAGGGGGACAATGACTACTCCCAGTTGAGTATGTGGGTTCTCAGTAATATTTTGGTTGATGTTTTCAGTGTCAAACATGTCATATATTGCTTCCTTGTTTACGTGTGTGTGTGTTTGTTTATTCACGTGTTTATTTGTTTACATTTTTGTTTACACATGGACATCAACAAACAAAGCCTGGGCACCTTGTGATCTGAATAAGATACAACATTTAATAAGGTTATTCAATGTTTAATTGACACAACACATGGCAATTGATTGCCTCACTGTATCATCATTGTTCGATGAAGTGTGTTGCATTTATATTTGTATTTAGTATAGTTAAAAAAAATTTTTTGTCGATCCATCAAAAAATTTTCTTAAGACTGAAATTGCCATCATGTAACAGAGTAAGATGCATGAAGTTAATCAATGTTTAATTGACATAACACGTTGGGTTTATATTTGTATTCTATTACTAGAGTGAAAACATGTTTTTTGTTGATCCATGAAAAAATGATTGTAAAGACTGAAGTCAATTGCCATCATGTATCCACAGGAGGCTTTGTTTGTTTATATCCACATGTAAACAAAAATATGTAAACAAACAAACACATGTAAACAAGGAAGCAATATATGACATGTTTGACGCTGAAAACTTTGACACAAATATTACTGAGAACCCACATACATGTATATAGTCATGCCCCCTCCCTCCTACAATTAATTGAGGGGGACCATGACTACTCCCAGCTGAGTATGTGGGTTCTCAGTAATATTTTGGTTGTTTTCAGTGTCAAACATGTTGTCATATATTGCTTCCTTGTGAACGTCTGTGTGTTTGTGTTTGTTTGTTTGTTCACTTGTTTATTTGTTTACATTTTTGTTTACACATGGACATCAACTAACAAAGCCTGGCACCTTGTGATCTAACTGAGTAAGATACAACGTTTAATAAGGTTATTCAATGTTTAATTGACACAACACCTGGCAATTGATTGCCTCACTGTATCATCATTGTTCGATGAAGTGTGTTGGATTCATGTTTGTATTCTATTAGTATAGTTAAAAATGTTTTTTGTTGATCCATGAAAAAAGATTGTAAAGACTGAAGTTAATTGCCACAAATGATGTAACTGAGTAAGATACATGAAGTTATTCAACATTTAATTGACAACACATCACAATGAATTGTCTCAGTCATGCAAGAGGTATACAGAAGGAAGATATACAATTCAAGAGAGTCTGAAGCGTGTCAACCCAACCTACCACAACCAACGACAAAATGATACAGTGAGACAGTTAAACCCAGTACCCTATTTTCCCCGTATCATGGACACAAACTTCACGTCGACCAAAATGAAAAGTTGGTGTATTTTGGAGTTACCCACGTTCTGTTTTCCGATGGTTATAGCCGGAAAATTGTTGCACATTTAATTATGCCAGTGAAAAACCCTATCATAATATACAACGCCTATAGAGACCTAATATTAAAGGGGAACACAGGTCCAGAAAATACATATATTTTCTTAAGGGGGAGATGTAGGTTCACTGGCAATTTTTAGTAACCTAGATTCAAATCACTACTTCTCAAAAACTAATAAAGATAGCTAGCCCAAACTACTATGATATATTTTCTGATTGCTCTTTATCACAGCTTCATGTCTGTTGTGTTTATTTTACTGTATGACTGGAAATGTGCGTATGATATTTGTGAAAGTGTGAATTATTTTATAATCCGTATTGTTCTTTCTAGAAAAATTATGTTTTCGGCAAATCAAGACAGAATGACTCTCTTGATGTTATATGAAAGTTCATGACCCAGTTCATAATCCAACAAAGTTTCAAAGTGTTTAGATCATTAGAATTTTTGTTACAAGACTTGGAAATTATGACTCCGAAAAGTTACATTGATTCATAACTTCTAGTTCTTGTAACAAAAATTCCAATGATCCAAGCGCTTTAAACTTTGTCGGATTACGAACAGGGTCATGAACTTTCATATGACATCAAGAGTTTTATTCTGTCTTGATTTGCCGAAAACGTAATTTTTGTTAGAAAGAACAATACGGATTATAAAATAACATACACTTTCACACCAATCATACACCCATTTCTGGTCATACAGTAAAATACACGGCACAGACATAAAGCTAAGATAAAGAGCAATCATAAATATGTAGTTTGGGCTAGCTATCTGTATTAGTTTTTGAGAAGTAGTAATTTGAATCTAGGTCACTAAAATTGTCAAATTGTCAGTGAACCTACATCTCCCCCTTAAAGTACACTCTCAGAGTCTCTGTAGTACCCTTTCTTTGTTTTATACCAGTTCTATTGTGTGCGATAAGCAAGAAATCAAACATCAAAAGTTGTACAGATTTGTTTGTTTTATAAGTCATGGGCCCTCACTGGCTCATGGGTAATGAGTCAGCTATATGCAGAAGTGATCAGTCTGGCTTTGTTTACTGTTCACTTCTGCATATTCACTGGCTTATTACCCATGAGCCAGTGGGGGCCCACGGCTAAAACAAACGAATCTATTCAACTTTTGATGTTGAATTTCTCGCATATCGCATGCAATGTAAGTGATACAAAACTAAGAAAAGACACTGCACTACAAGGAGTAAGGTTTAAGAAAATATACGTATTTTCTGGCCCTTTGTTCCCTTTAAAAGAGGACTATGGGATATGGTTCGAGTGGATATGGGGCGAGAGTTTTGCTTAGTTTTGTTCATCCAATCGTATTTAAAACAGTACAGGACGAACAAAATTTGCCCACCATATATACAAAGCCGATCAGCGAACAACCTACCCGCTGAAAGAAAGTGGCCTGAAGTAAATCAACGCTTCAACTACGTAATCAAAGGAGCTCTTATTGAGATGCAACGACGAATGCTGGTTAATATGATGGATGATACTCATAAATTCTGTGTGTCATTTATTCATGCCTGGGCACCCTGTGATGTAACTGAGTAAGATACAATGTACAAAGTTTAATAAAGTTATTCAATGTTTATTTTCCTTGTAATTGACAAAACACTTGAATTCTAAATAAGCCTTGACGTATACCTCTTGAACGAAAGAAGGCCGGACATGGTTTTCCTTCAGTACGATGAACCTACTTCACCTACCGCCCTAGCAACTTCATTGTCCAATTCTTCATGTGTACGACGATGGATATCATGTCTTTTGCAAAATCGGCTCACAGTGCTTTCCGAAACCCAAACAGATACAGAGATATGAGACACTTGATCATGAGACTAAATAATTATCAAGTGATGTTAAGATTTGATTGTAGATGTGTGGACGTGCAAGCACTTTTAAGAATTCAATAAAATCTTTAATTTGGTAAAGATTGAGTAATTTTTATTATGATAATGTGTAGCTCATGCTGAAAGAGTGGAATGCATGGTCATGTTGGAGAATGGGTTATGACTTCCAAAAAAAAATATTCATTCGATTCAGTAGTTTTTAAAAGACTCTAGTCTATTGTCCTTATTACAGAATGTGAAGCCATATTTTCAATTAATTCTTGGCTGTGAAATCACACGACTATTCAACTTTGTATATATGGGGTAATTATGCAGGTGGGCCCCAAGTAGTGTTAATTGACAATTATCTGTTATGATAGTCTAATATTTGACATTCATTCACTTGACCGGGCTCCATGCAATTGAAATTGTCTATTTTTGTTCAAATAAATCATTCACAGTATATTTTCTTACTCTATCTATAATGAATATAATGATGAGTACAAAGTGGTCTTGATCCAGTCTCACGTGTGGTTCTGAAATGGTCCAAATGGTTATCTCAATCTAGACATTCACACATGCCATGACGACCACCATAAGCGAAAGGCCAAACCAAAAACAGCACTTTACTTGCCACATTCTTACAAACTAAGTACATCATGCACATTTGCTAGTATTTATGATGACAACAAATATTTCAGAGGTGTACCAAAAAAATTTTTGCGAACACCTCGAAATCCAAGATGGCGTCCAAAATAGCCGCCAATTTGACTAAAATAATTTTTTTTTAAATATAACATTTCCATGAAATCTTCAAATAGGACTTGATTGGTGTCATATTAAGAACAATAAAATTATCTACGTGAAGACACCAAAGTTAATTAATTTTAGGATGATTTACATAAGAATTTTGAGCAAAACTTTTGGCATTCTTTGCTAAAAATTAGATTACTTCATCTACATATTTCTACATATATCAAATTTTATACTCATTAGTGGATAATCATTATAATTTTCTAGGACTTTGGCCATATATAATATTTTTTTGTTCATAATTGTCAGGTGTATAGCATTTTAAATAAAACACAGCGTTTAAAAGTCAACGATGTGTAATCACAAAAAGTGCTTCCAAAAGAGCCGCCATTTCAGTCGACTATCATTAGGTATTTTGCAGATAACGGATTAGATGCGGATTAGAATAGCATATGTTTGGTTTCATATTCAAGACAATTAAAGTATCTACACGATACTAAAGTTGATTTGTTTTCAGATGATTTACATAAGAATTTTAAAAATGGCAGGGGGTGCATTTTTTTACATAAAAATACATCTCAATGCCTGTTTGCATACATTTTCACATATAATGTATGAACAGTATATACTAGACCGACTAGCTATCTTGACATTGATATTATAGTTAATACTATCGTGGAGATGTTTCTTTATTAACCAACTCGGTATTGAGAATTTTGTTGAAAACTTTCTCTATAATTTGTAGAAATAATATACTAGAAATAAACAACTATTTACTTTGAAATGAAGTAAAGTTTACCATCTGTTGTTCTGGGATCGCCTGCACCGATTGCACTTCCAACAAATGTGGGTAAAGGAAAATGAACTAAAATGCAGAGGACTTTCCACTTGCCCAAAGAAATGTAAGAGTACAGTTGGCCTATCAAACATACTCTGGTAACCGGTGGGGGTGGGTTAACTCCCATAGACGGCTTTACGGTGAGGGTCCGGTTATGATGCTGATTGGTATCTGAAAGGGTATAGACCTTGGTTTGATAAAGGGTCGGGAATTGAAATGGACGAATCAAACAGAAGACCAATTGCATATTACACACTTTATAAAGGGGTTTCGAAAAACAGAACCCTCAATCGTACAGAAATTGTCTTTGCATGACACCCAAGTAGAGTTTTGACGATATTTTACTACGATTGGCCCATTAATAGCCAAAAACAACACGCTCCTGCGAATGGCAATATTTAAGAAGCATGCATGGAGAGATTGGCACCGGTGATAACTTTGCGTGTCACATGAAGAAAAGAGATGATTTGATTGGTCCAAAGTTAGGTCACCGGTGGTAAAAATCGCAAGGCGTAGCACTGTAGGTGATTGACCGGCGATCGAAAACGTGCGCCCGAGAAATATCAAAACGTTTTCATCCCTGCGATTCGACCGACGGTCGAGTGCGCCGGCAAAAAATCACTTTCAAACCATGTAGCACACTAGCCGACAGTCACCTGAAATGTGCGCCCATCGGTCAAATCGTCTGAAGTGTGCGCCATGCATAATTATATTACAAATAACATGCATGACTAAGTATAAAATTCTAATTTTCTAATTACATCGGGAGGGTAAGAGAAAGGGTATCCCCGTATGAATACCAGTCGAATTACCCCTCCACTCACAGGGTTGATGAATATCCTCCCGAGGATGAGGCTGAGTACTCAGAGGCTCAATAAGATTCAGATTCAACCCCAAACACAAATGATTATGCGGCAATGTAAACCCCCACCCCACCCCGGGGCATAGTGGGGTTTTGGAAATTGGTCTTGTCAAATTTGTCAAATGCTCCACCCCCTGGGGCAAGACATTCTGGAAAATCCCCACCTAAAACAAATAAATCCCCCACATTTTCCCGACCTCAAGGTGTGGGGCATTTCACGTCCGTGAAAATGACTAGTTGGGTCGAAAAGAAGCCATTGCCCCACCCCTTCGGGCATAGTTTCATGGCAAAGACAGTCTAACCCCCCACATTTTTCCCGTATCGGGGTGGGGGGTGGGGCTTTACATTGACTGCCGCATTACATCTAAGTATTGCTTAAGTCTGTATCTCGATCGTATCAAGTACTTTAAAATTAAATGTTCGGCTGCATTCACAAATTACGGGTAGGGGAGGGGGAATCATGGGGGTGGGGGAATTTGAAAGTTTATGGGGTTGTAGAGAGGGGATTTGTAGGGATTGCACTGGGTAGGTGGTGGGTTTTAAAAGTATTTTGTTCATTATTAAGTCAAGTGGAAGTATAACTAATGTTGATCATCATCTGCACAGAAACATTTGGACTGAATGACATAGTTTTGGTAGGTGATAGCGTCAAAGAATGCACAGAATGGCATAAAAATTAGGTCAATTTTGAAAAAATTTCCCACCCCAGGGAGGGGACCCACTCCCTTACCTTCGCAATAACACCCTGGCCGGCAATTACTTGAACCCAGCCGCCTATGCTGAAAAATTGTAAACACCCTGGTTTTATACTGATCTTTAAAGAACAGGCAAAAGTTACTAAAAACAGCTGTAAATGATGTAATCACCCTTACAAGAAATAGCAGAGAAAACAAAACCATGACTGAGACAATATAAACTGAATATCTTTAAAAAGAGGAATGACTGTCGTACTTTCTAATATGAAGATGTCTAATAAACAATATAGAAACCGATGGAGGACTGTAAAATGAAAATACGTTTAAAAGTGTCTGATAAACATTGCACCATGTTAGGGACTTTTGAAAATTTCCATTAAAAATGAGTAAAGCCTTATAGCATGCAAAGATGTAAAATCTGACAGATGTCTTGGACTGCACACGGTTACTTTCTAGTAACCGTGGACTTCAGTTGTTTTTTTCACAAGTTAAAACTAGAAAACTCTCTGATTGATTTAGAAGTGTCATATAACAAACAATAAATCATAAACTGTATAAATAAACTCTGTAGAAAACAACAATAAAATATGTAATATAATACTAGTGGTATACACAAGATCAGGCTAGAGAGCAGTAACATGGGAGACTGAAAGGGGGGGGGGGGGTAGGATTTGAAAATTTCTTCTAGTATAGAAGGTGGATTTGAAAGTATTTTGAGGGTACTGATGGGGGATTTCAAAGAAATTATGTTTTTTATCGCAATTCCTCCACCCCCGCCCATTATTTGTGAATAGCCTTATGTATCCAAATACACCATGTGTCACTGATTATAATGCACTTCCTGACCCCAAAATGTACATAAAACCACTTTTTACCTTTTTGTGGTGTATAATTTGTTCATCAGGAAAAAAAATTAACGTGCTTAATGACATCAAACATATGTTGATTAGAGGTAGCAATCCCGGGTAGCAATCAAGATTAAGGTAAGTATTAAAAGTGTGGTTTCACAGTAGAAAATGGTAGCCATTTTTGGTGTATCTTGCCTTACAAGATCTCTACAACTATTTTAATTAGATAAACATTTCAACAACGTTATTATAGGATTGCATTTATACAGAAATGTAAAAACAACACTTTTTGTTATGTAGACTAGACACCCATGACTTTTATCCGCTGTGACTTTTTACCAAAAACATGCTATGCTCCTGGCATTTATGCGGAAAATGCATATTAGGTCTGGGCAATTCCTAGACCTAATTATGACTAAGAATTTTGATATATGCACAAATATATAAATGGTGTAAGCATATTAATCAGCAAAAATGTAACAAACAACACATTTTTGACTCATAATTGTTATTATGGTGAAGTCATATTTAGACCCGTCAATTAATATTGGTGTCAACATTAATTTAATTATCTTTAATATGACACTAAACTAACGCTATTTTTATCTTTAAATGCAAACATAATCCACAAAATATCTAATGATCACAAAATACTAGTGCATAGTTTCTGCAGTAAGGTGCGGAATTGTGTTTTATCGTTTTTAGAAAGTTTAGCTACAAGTTTAGAAAGCTAAATTAGCTGTAGCTAAATAGTTCTAAACTATCTAAGTTTTAAGGATAATTATCACTACGATAATTATCGCTTTCTAAATATCGTTCTAAACTTTCTAAATTAGCTGGAGTTTAGAAAGTTACTCCCGACTAGAAATTTCCTGTCTACGATATATCGAATATTTATCGCTTTCTAAATATCGTTCTAAATTTATAAATTAGCCGAAGTTTAGAAAGCCGCCCCCCTCCGACTAAAATTTTCTGCCGACAATGTATCTGATATTTACGATAATTATCGTCTTCTAATTATCGTTCTAAACTTTCTAAATTAGCCGAAGTTTAGAAAGCCACCCCAGACGAAAATTTTCTGCCGACATATATCGGATATTCTAAATTCCGACTAAATCCTGATTCAAGATCTTTAGAAAAGATGGTCCCTGATCGAAATCTTGTACAGCTGTAATTTCATTCTCTTTGAAATTGATATTAATTTCCTGGTCTTACCATAGTAGTCCTACGACCATTTAAAGTGCGGTAATTATCAAAAGTACCCGATATATCGTTGGTAGAAAAATGTACTTAGGACACTTTCTAAACTCCCGCTAATTTAGAAAGTTTAGAACGATATTTAGAAAGCGATAATTACCGTGAATATCCTATATATCGTCGGCAGAAAACTTTAGTCTGGAGCGACTTTCTAAACTGCGGCTAGTTCAGAAAGTTTAGAACGATATTTAGAAAGCGATAATTATCGTAAATATCCGATATATCGTCGGCATAAAACTTTAGTCTGGAGCGACTTTCTAAACTGCGCTAATTTAGAAAGTTTACAACGATATTTAGAAAACGATAATTATCGTAAATATCTGATATATCGTCGGCAGAAATTTAAGTTAGGGGTTGACTTTCTAAACTTCGGTTAATTTAGAAAGTTTAGAACGATATTTAGAAAGTGATAATTATCGTAAATATCCCATATATCGTCGGCAGAACATTTTAGTTTGGGGTGACTTTCTAAACTGTGGCTAATTTAGAAAGTTTAGAACTATATTTAGAAAGTGATAATTATCGTAAATATCCGATATATCGTCGGTAGAAAATTTTAGTTTGGGGTGGCTTTCTAAACTGTGGGTAATTTAGAAAGTTTAGAACGATATTTAGAAAGTGATAATTATCGTAAATATCCGATATATCGTCGGCAGAAAATTTTATTTTGGGCGACTTTCTAAACTGTGGCTAATTTAGAAAGTTTAGAACGATATTTAGAAAGTGATAATTATCGTGAATACAGCCGTGTTTATCATTATTAGCTAATTTAGCTGCCATAGACAAAACATGTACTTTAGAAATGCCCTTTCAATAAGACACAATTCCGCACCTAACTCCCCGTCTGTACAAATTTGTTACGCAATGGTAAAACTAGTCACTTGGACTATCCTTTTTTGTGTATGTACTCTGATCTTATCAGGTGGAAGTCGCCCCTAGAGGGCGCAGTCTAAGGCCAGGACCCTAGGCCATCCAGAAATACTGCAAACAAATCATATACAGGACGTTGTGATGCTAAAACAGCAACAAGGAATAACTAGTTTTCCGTACATCAATGCTGATTAAACCAAGGCAGAGATGTCACCATGTTTTGAAAATATTTGCATAAATCCAATGTCAAACCTAAAAGAAAGCATGCAAAGTACTGGATAAAATTAATGCATTTTGATAAACCAAATATCACAGCCATGAGTTATAGCTAGGCTCACCAGACAAATCTTTTATATTGGCAATGGATGATCTAGTTAAATTCTCTCAAATCTAGCATTTTGGCATAGGCCGAAGGAGTCATGAATTTCAATCCTAATAAGTAAATTTGGAAAAGGGTACTATGTTATGTGTTATTTCTTTAAATACTACCTGTTGTTTTACCCCCATCAGTGCTTGACCCTAGCAAGCTTATTGCCACTACCAATCAGGTCTGCTTTGTTTCCACTAGTCCAGCTAACAGTACACACAGAAGTTACATGTGTAATACATTTCGTAAACAATCACATCAAGCTCATTAGTACAGTGCATACTAATGAGCTTGGTGATTGTGATGTGATGTGATGTGATGTGATGTATGTATGTTTGGTCCATTAACATAATCACCACGTGACAAACCAACCCGATATTAGACCTTATTGCACTAGGTTTTAATCACAACAGAAGAAATGGTTTTCTTTGTCATTTTTTTAGCTTAAATTGTAATACATGTATGGTTTATCAACCACAACTTTATTCTATAAAATGATATTTCAAAGTTATGACACGATTATGAAGCGATCATTATTGACATGTTAAGTAACCATACTCTTTATTGTAAGTATCATTTCAATGAAGAGTTTACAAGAGAAAAAATGAAAGCTACAGTGAATATAAAGTTCATGACCCCAAATGTAACCAGGAAAACTTAATATTCTTGACATGCTCTGGTGTATTAAATTACTGTTCTTGTCCATGTAAAATGTCAACTTTGCCAACTTGTACCAGTCATGAATGGTTTGAGCTCATTTCATGCTTTCTTTGTTCAATAGTCGAATATATATACATATATACTGATTAGAAATATAATGAGGCAAGGAGAACCTTCTCAAATGTTCATCTCGTTCATTATTTTGTGTACAGCCATAATCCATCATTTTTTCAGGCTAAGTCCCTGGTAATATCTATAAATGTTAAAACTGCATGCTCAAAAGGTGCATTATCTCCATTTGCCAGTCTGCTAAATATGTCTTCAAATGTCATATTGACTTGACGAAATCGCTGTTCTCGTTCTTTCACTTTATCTTCACTTGTAGACAGTGGATCGACACCAAAATAACTGTAACGGGTGAGATTCCCACCTGATTGCTCATATAATTGAATGGCTTCATCAACAGTGGGAACAACATTGGCTGGTACGTTTGATACACGATTACCTGTACCTGCAAGATTTTCAGGAATTCTTGACTGCCATCCTAAAATAAAAATAAACACAATAATGTAAGTATATCTATTACATGTAAATAATTTTGTAATATTTGAAATTCAATATAAATGAATGAAACGAAATTTAATTTTGTATGAATGAATGAATGAATATTTGCATGAATTGAACTTTGAAATTTGTAATAAATTTTGTATTTAACATATTTTGAAATTTATAAATAATTTTGTAATATTTGAAATTGAATATGAATGAACTTTTGAACTTTTGTATGAATTGAATTTTGCAATGAATGAAATGAAATTTTCAATATTCTTATAATAGTCACTCTGAGTCCTATTAATAGAGAAACAGAACAATGAGATCATAATTAAACCAGCACATCTTGACACTGATAAAAATGTAATACATAGGGGTATACATAGGCAAACATATCCACTCACAAAAGTAGCAATTGTCCAACCATGTTTTTTTTCCATACATACATACCCATACATACATACATACATACATACAGACAGACATACATACATATATATACACACACACATACATACATACATACGTGAATACATAAATACACACACACATACATACATTCATTAATACACACACATCCATACATACATTAATATACACACATCCATACATACATTAATACACACACATACATACATACATGCATGTATGCATACATACATACACACACATACATACATACACACATACATACATACATACATACATACATACATACATACATACACATACATACATACATACATACACACACACACATACACACACACATACACACATACATACATACATACATACATACATACATACATACATACATACATACATACATACATACATACATACATACATACATACATACATACATACATACAACAAACTCAATATCAATCCAGATACTGTTGCAGTTAATGACAAAGAAAAATTGATTACTATTCTCAGGTCAAGAAATAAAGAAACCGTAATAGAAACAAGCAAATTCATAATGCATTTAAAATAAGGGAACACATTGTAACCACAAAATAACTAGTCCTGCTGTACTACTGCTGCCTCGTGATAAATGTTTATATATGAACCCTCATTTTGTCTTATGCTGTGTATGTATTTTTCCATATCGTATATGTCTGTATTAATGTAGTTTTGTTTTGTTTGGCATACACTTTATTGTACTCCAAGCCGATGATCTTACTTTCGAATAAGGCTACAATAAAGTTATTAAAATGTAAAAAATGTACATACATATACATACATAAATACACACACATACATACATACATACATTATCATACATACATACATACATACATACATACATACACATACATACATGCATACATACATACATATATATATACACACATACATATACATAGACAGACAGACATACACACATACATACATACATACATACATACATATATACATTAATTAATTAATTAATTAATTAATTAATTAATTAATTAATTAATTAATTAATAAAAAAGTGCATACCTTCAAGAGGGTGATGGTTCCAAGCAGCGACCATGCGCTTCATTCCAACGTCAGCAACAGCACATGATATAAATGACACACAGAATTTATGAGTATCATCCATCATATTAACCAGCATTCGTCGTTGCATCTCAATAAGAGCTCCTTTGATTACGTAGTTGAAGCGTTGATTTACTTCAGGCCACTTTCTTTCAGCGGGTAGGTTGTTCGCTGATCGGCTTTGTATATATGGTGGGCAAATTTTGTTCGTCCTGTACTGTTTTAAATACGATTGGATGAACAAACTAAGCAAAACTCTCGCCCCATATCCACTCGAACCATATCCCATAGTCCTTCTTTTAACATTAGATCTCTATAGGCGTTGTATATTATAATAGGGTTTTTCACTGGCATTGTTACATGTGCGACAATTTTCCGGCTATAACCATCGGAAAACAGAACGTGGGTAACTCCAAAATACACCAACTTTTCGTTTTGGTCGACATGAAGTTTGTGTCCATGATACGGGGAAAAATAGGGTACTGGGTTTAACTGTCTCACTGTATCATTTCGTCGTCGGTTGTGGTAGGTTGGGTTGACACGCTTCAGACTCTCTTGAATTCTGTATCTTCCTTCACGTATACCTCTTGCACGAAGGAGGCCGGACATAGTTTTCCTTCCATACGATGGCCCAACTTCAGATACAGCCTTGGAAACTTCCGCATCCAATTCGTCGCGCGTACGACGATGTATGTTGTACTTGTCGCAAAATCGTCGCACACTCCTTTCCGAAACGCCATAATTGCTTCCATATCTTGATTGTAATAAAACACTTATATCGCGGTGACTCTTTCCAGACTTGAGTAGAGACCTGGTCTCATCCACTGAAATTAGTTTTTCCATCTCCATGATTATGAACCTTCACTATGCAGTACTAGTTTCCGCGCCGTCGGGTAGCCTCACCGAACCGTCCACAAGCTTAACTTGGTGGAAAATAGTGCTGTCGACGATCAACAGACTTGGTTCAGTACTTAGCCCCGCCTTAAAAATGACTTTTGTCCAATCAGATTAGAGTTTTAAAATTTGTCGTGGCAATGCTTCTTGTAAGCGCCTATCTCATGACCAATGATGAACCAAAGGAAAGATTCGTAAATTTAAAACACAGTCACAAAGTTATGCCGACACATAATGGATTTGAAAGCGGTAAGGCTTTGAGGCTACCCGACGGCGCGGCAAATACAGAATTTCGAACAGTGTTGCAAAATGAAGACTTTTTAGACAAGCTTTGATGTTGTCTGCAATGAAATCTGGTGTTGCAAAAGAAACGACATCAGTTGCTCTGATATAACTGTCCAGCAAACCAAATGAATCAGACTGATGGGCGGAAAAACGTGCAGATTCGTGCAATTTATTTATTTGCGATCGTTATGAGATCCCACCAGAAAAAAAATATCCCTCCAAAAATGATCTAAATAGAATCTTTGCATAAATCATGGGACGGTGACGCAAGTTATAATTAATATCCCGCCAATAATGTTAATTTAACGCGTACAGTGAGCACCGCCTTCAGTTTGCACCTTCAGACTCTAGAGGGCAGACTAACTTATTGCTTATGCATTATGAACTTCGAAGAAGGCATAAACTCGGTAGGTCTCTGGTAGCTTTTGGAATATGGAGTATGCTAGTTTTTAAGAGGGTTGGACGCATTTCGTCATTCTGAAAGGGTCTATAGACATATGATAGTTAGATTGGACAATTTACTTATGGAAGATGTAAAAAGTAAGACTTTTACATGTCATTTCCCTTCTTTTTCATATCACACTCTAGAGAATGGGTCCGTTTTGCATATGAATTATTGGAAAGACTATAAAGCAAGAAGATATAAAGGATGTTGAAGTACTTTATATATGGAGTATAATTGTCTCACTTAGACTGGCGCAATTTGTCACGGATTGTTATCGATACAGAAACGCTTCTTTTGTGGTTGAAATCGCACAACTTACCTGTAAACCAAACACTTGATGATCGACGACTCGCGTTTTGCTGATTTTCTCCATCGTCTTTGCCATTTTTAACGGTGACTTCATCACAGACATAGTCATGTGGAACTCATAGGACAATCCGTCCTTACCAGTACGAGGGATAAACCAAGTACCATGGCGCATGCTTAAATACACCTAATGGAAGACAGTGACATTTCCTAGCGTATGGTGTGTTTTTTTCCGCGTGCAGAGGATGTCTTACGACAAGTGGTCAGCCTTTCAATGTGCTTTCATACAAGCCAAAGCATATTTTTTAAAAATAATTTACTTCAAAGCTTCAATTTAGCTTCAATCTTCCGGTTATATTTTGGAAGGTATTGGTATAACAAACATGGAACTAATTTGTGATATTTGGATGGTAAAGTAATGTCGATCTAAGCTACGAATGTTATCGCATCTGCTTTTCTTTTTACATCACACACTTGTTTTTATGAATAATTTTTATAATTGCAACATTCAACTATATGGCACTTAACTCTTTTGAGAAATTTAAAAATATGAAAATACAATTATCCAAAATTAGTTCCAAACGTGTTAATAATCAATATTACGATATTTGCCAGAATATGCATTTGCGTTTTGGGAAATATCTCACCCGATTTCTGATTTTCTGTGATAATATCCAGATACACTTGTTCAAAATTAGAACAAAATGTATGAATGTATGCAACGATTACTGAAAAAATAGCCTTCGTTATTTACGTCACGCGCGCAGTATTTGTGTTTACGATGATGATCATGGTGATGCTGATGATGATCATCATGACCATGATAATTTTGAATGCGTTAATTAGTCAATAGTGAGAAATACTTTACTACAAAAGCAAAGCAGCCTGGCTCCAATACCGTACGGAAAATCAGATCATCGTAAGACTTTCACCTTTTTTATATTGACACTCGACGCACCCGAAACTACGAAAACCGCACGCAAAGAACGGATATCCAAAGAATTCAAAGGATGGGAGTCAAATATGACCTGGCCGCGAATATTCAGAATTTAAACTTTTTATCTTGCAATTTCGAGGAATTCCGTTTAGTAGATTTCCAGATTGCGTCGATGTAAATGCAAAGGTAAATGTTCGCGAAGGAATGACATTACTTAATATTTCAAATACTGCTTTAATTTTGGAGTCAGAAGGTTACTAGAAAAATGCAAACACGATCTCTTTAAGATATCTCGGTCTTTGGAACTTGAAAAACAATAAAGTCCAAGGCACTTTTACAATATATAGTTTAAATTACCTTTGAAGCATTTCTTGCAACTTCAGAAGATATTTCACCACCAGACACGGAACCACCTGTTAAAGAACAGCAGTATAAACGATTAATGTAAATCTTGTGTGGTGTATATATAAATTAATTTTTATGTAGTACGTAAATCATTCTTTTAGGATAAACTGTATCTAGAGAAGAAAAGCACTTAGACTGTGGTCTAATTCAATCCTTGGCTGGTACGGTGATAATATCTTCAGGCTCAACTTGTTGTCCCCGTTTTGCTTAGTTGCACCTCGTGGACATTCATTCTCACTCTCGAACAATTAACATACATTTGGGTATCCCGGCATTGAAGTAAATAAAACTTTCACTTGCTTATATTTGTGAAAATTCAAATTTCAAATTTTCACATCGATTCTAAATTAATACACTAATGGTTATGGTTACATTTCAATGTATTTTCCATTTCACCAATTTGCATGATGATCCCTGATTGGTTTTTTTATGAATTTGAAGAAAGGCTTTAGTCTTTTGACATTGAGGCACGTACTACATCCATGACAACTACCAAAAGCTACTATATCTTTAGCTTTTATTGGAGGCAATATATATTTTGAAAAATTTGCTTACTCATGCAAAAGTGTAGTATATTGTTGTGGAGAACATCCTAAATCTTGCAGGAGAACGAATTCGAACAAAGATACATAAAATAGTTTTCCTAAAATCTCGGTATCGAAGCACTTGTATCTGAAATTGTGAGCCTTGCAATAATATACTTAAGGCATATGTGTCAAGGCATGGGTTTGGAGTTTAATATTTCAAAGTAGCTAAAAGATCAAGTTTTTAGAAGTTTGGATCAATATGACGATGTAAGCTGGCACCCATACAGTTCTTCATATATAAAAACGAAATTTAATGAAATGTTGAGATTTTAACAAAATCACGTGAATAACAGACTACACTTTTTCACAAAGATCACATTTGGAAAATAATAAACTATTTCAAAAACAAGACGAACCATTTTTGAAACTAACTTGTAACTAGCAAAAACATAGCAATATAGCTCTAAAACAGACACTAATTTAAATTTATACAATTATTACAAACATTTTCTTAAACACCTAACAAAATCCGGCAATTTTCACATTTCATTGATGTTTTAGAACATGAATATGTCAAATATTATCATTAAGGGTATGGTTTCTCGTACATTGAGTTATAATTACTTTCTTAATGTCAGATAAATACCTTGAGTTTAGAAATTGACAGAGACAGTATGCAACCGTCAGAATTTTCTGCGACACCTTTGAGGTCAAAAGGACATGTTTGAAGTCATATGGATCGTGTCAATGCAATACCAAATGTTACACAAATCAGTGGAAGTGTGCAATATTTCTACAAGTAACTCAAACTTGACAGGC
Organism: Ptychodera flava; assembly: GCF_041260155.1. Lineage (NCBI taxonomy): Eukaryota > Metazoa > Hemichordata > Enteropneusta > Ptychoderidae > Ptychodera > Ptychodera flava. The sequence continues at coordinate 3,761,983 of NW_027248280.1, forward strand.
CATCTGCAACAATATTCAAGTCAACACTTTCTTTCAATTACCTAAAAGAAGTTTAATATATCAGACGTAGCGTATAATCATCCGTATAATCCGGGGACACCATTGAGGTCGTTGGATACTTTTGAAGTAAACTTAACTTTCTTAATTCAAAACTAAATATTGGACAAAACCAAGGAAGTATAGTCCTATTAATAATAAATACCTCACAGGTATCGTGTTACATGTGTCTGTCAACATTCTTTCGATTACATAAAAGAACTCGAGTATAGTAGACGTACCAATATTCAACCAGGGACACCTTTGAGGTCAAAAGGAATCTTTTAGAGTCATATGTATTTTCTTCAATAATATGCGAAATGTTAGACAAATCAGTTGAAGTGTACAATAATTCTACAATTAACTTTAATTTGATTGACAGAATTGCTTAAACTAAATGCTAGTAGTAATTTCCGTGGTTTTATTTTACAGCCGAGCGTACGTTAGTCCATGGAGGATACGATACGATCATGGAGCTAGGAGCGGAACTAGTACCTCTATGCTATACGGCAAGCATTGTGGGATATCTTGGTCATTACAAGCTTATTGAGTTTCGAATGTCGTTACAAACGGCTATGCTAGTCTGAATAGTTTTCCTTGTTTGGTGAACTTCAGTGTTGTATTTGAAGGTAAATTTGTGAAAGCAACACATTTGCCTTGCTCTATTCGGAATCGTAACTGTCTTACAAAGAGTAATCTTAATTCAATGGCCACATATGGGGTTGTCAACCTGATTCAATAGCCATTCCCCATATTTCCAATTGATATGAGTGTGTGCGTAAACAAGGAAAGTAAACTCATGAATCTTCATAGACGTTGTAGGTATGGCCGATTCGCCCCAAATAGGCCATTCCCACCAGGTCTAAATCTCTCTGGGGAAAATTCTCATTTGTCTTACAATGATGATGCTATGTACTTAATTGCACGACCTTTAGTTTTGGGCAGTGAAATGAACAAAATTTTTCTATGGACAGACTGACGGGCAAACGTACACGGACAGATATTATAGCGATATTGGATGATTTTTAGATTTCCAGCCTAAGTTGTCCAAAAATAAGGGCCTACACAATGATTTCCGATTTTCGGGGTCATTCTTCCGACCCAAGGCCGTAAATAATGACAGCTCCCTTGCTACACGGTTGCCTACGTACGTACATCCCTGCAGCTTGATGGGGCCTGATGATGATCATAAAGGACCGAGACGCTGTCTTTAATCATCTGCCTTGCAGCATACGCGCACTTCGGCCTGGTTTGTCAAGATACCAGATATGAACTGAAAATGCTCACATGTTTCAGTGTATATTACAGTTGTCTGTAAATTAAAACTTTTTCCACATGTCTGCAACTTCACTGAATGTGTTATGATCAACATCATGAACAACATTAACCATACATTAATTCTAAAGGTCATTAAGTATACACATTTTTAATTAGCTGAAATACAAATACTAAATTTTTTTTGACTCCTGCCATTGTATAACCACTTTATATAGCAAGTGAATTACCTTCAGTCATGTCCCTCAAGCTATATATGCCAATCTTGGAAAGCTCATTAGATATGCAAATTAGAAATTAGCCGACAGGAAAATGCGAAATCAATTGTAATATTGTTTTAACTTGATATCATCAATGTACATAGCATGTTTCGCCAACTTTGATAAAGTAAATCCCGGCATATGTCCCTAATTATGAAAGTTTATTAAACATGATAATTAGGAATTGGCTGATATACAAATGCTTAATGACTTTGAATAATGTTTTATCATAGTATTTTCAATATATGGAGCAAGTCTCGTCAATTTTGGTCCGGACAATTCAGGTATATATCCCTAATTAGGAAAGTTCATTAATATTCAAACTATGAATTGGCTGAAGTAAAATGCCTCATGAGTTTCAACAATGTTTAAACATATTATCTTCAATATACATGCCAAGTTTCGTCAATTTTGATCAACTCAATTCAGGTATATATCCCTAATTAGGAAATTTCATTAACTATGGAAATTAGCGATTATTTTTCATGTCACCGCTTAATACCTTTCACGACTGATATACCTTGGTGTGATCAACATTTGTTCTTATGTAGGAAACTATTTGATTGTATGTTTGTGCGTAAATGCCTTTTATCTTCTTATGACTCTACAGATTGTACAGGTTTTTATGGTCTATGCGTACCTAGATACTCTGCTAGACATAGACCTCTATCACACATCCCTTATTGTAGAATTGATGTTACAAAAATGGCCTGATTGGACGTACGTCACGACTTTTCAATGATATGATTGATATGTTTTGCGATGTCGATGTTTTTAAAGAATCTCATTCAACTTTTAAAAGACATGTTAATTTGTTTTTGTCAGTGTTTGATTTTTAGAGTGCTTTTTTGTTTGTTAAAATTTTAGTGTATTTTATCCTCTTTTTATTTATTTTCTTGTCTGTAAGCGGCTGCCTGATGGCGCTGTTGAAATAAAATAAAATAAAATAAAATAACATTTGTTGCAAATCTCATCAAATTGTGTGAAAATCTCAATGTATATTCATTTTTTCTAAAATCATTATTTATTCAAATGAACAAAACGTAAGCAAGCCACATCCACCAAAAAGTCATCAGTTCTTACCATTTGCAATGTGAATCTATGTACTAGATTTGATTTAGCTCTGATAAGCCATTTTTAGATAACCGGCCAGCATACAGACAGACAGACAGACAAATCGACAGACAGACATCGCTGCGACATGATCCCACGTGTGTGAACACGTAAGCTAAAAATGCATCGGTAATTAAAAACATGATAAAAGTGAATGTACTTGTCAAAAACGACGTAAACAACATATCAGTACTGAGGACGATACAAAGTTCTACAACTTCATACCAGGATATGAATAAAAATTCAATGAGACTGCAAGGAAATCAAGTTCAAGTGAAAACATGGGGACACCTTTGGAGTCTGGGACACCTTTGAGGTCTACACAAACACAATACCGTTGCTTCGTTGGGGTTTGACCTCTGTGTCCAGACGTTTGTCCTGTACGCTTTTCTCGTATCGTAACTGTTTTTTGGCACGATAAAGTGTTCTCTGCATTTACCTTTGACACCAAGACAGAAACAACCATAGCCTGAAACCGGTGTGTATTTTGCATGATCCTTCTACCATTTTAAATGATGATAGTAAGGGATAATTTCTGGTGTTGATCGCTTCGAGTGTGTTCACAAAGTACAAGCAACGGCTAGATTTACACCCGTCCGGAAAAATTAGTCCTCCCTTTCTCTTCCAATGCTACAAGTCAGATATTGTTCTGCGCTAGACTGGTATACGTTATAGCTGTGGCATTTAATAAGTTACCTACTGCCTCCTGCCCAAATCACTGAGCGCGTGACTTGCTGGGCACAAAAAGAAACAAGTACCGGTATATTCGAAAAGGGTTCTATTTATGTTCGTAAAATGCAGCGAAGCCATTAAAATATTGTCAATATGTTGACCTTCATTTTATTCACCATTAATCCTTCAGTTAAGTTCCGAACCCCTCTTTATGTGAACCATCAACTCAATCTATTTCCTATAAGGTAGAAAGTTTACACAGACGAAGGTGGTTTACCTCGGCCATAGTACAAGCTTTGTCTGCATGTCAGTGTATGCTTCTCACGGGACAGTCAACCATTGCATTTTAAGAGTTTTTGACCAGAGTACATTAAAATACCGACATGCTATTGTAACGTACCTTCATCATCATCATATCATTTTTAAAATTAGGAACGAAATATAATATAATATGGGTTAGGTGGCGCTGCTCAATGTGGCGACACAGCTCGCCTTGTGCTCCGTAAGTTTTACTAAAATTTCGTGTTTGTGAGTGAGTTGTAACGCAGATATGTACATCATGACTTTCGTCAAGTTACTGGTTAGTGTTCTGCTCGTCGCATCACTACTTTCATCTCAACTAGTCATTGTTTTTGAAGATTTTTCAAGTTCACTCAGCGTACGTATTCAATACAGCATGACTGAACTACTTGCTATTCGTGCAGGACTGACCAGATGTACCGATTTATCAAGGTTGGAATTTGTGAATGATGTACCAAAAGAAATGAAACGACGGAAAAGAGGTGAAAGGGGAGGTATTAAATTTAGATACAAAAAGAGCCAGTATAAACCGTTTATTCCCTTTTCTCATCATTGGAAATGTTCAATCTCTAAACAACCAGATGGACGAACTCTCAGCATGCGTGAAATACCAAAATGTCTATCGCACCTGTAGTGCACTGTGTTTCACAGAAACATGGCTGGATGACGAAATATCTGATGATCACGTCCAGATTGATGGATTTAAGCTGGCTAGAAGTGACCGGACACGGGATTCGGGGAAAAAGAGAGGAGGTGGAGTTTGTGTTTATGTGAATGAAAGATGGTGTCACCCGAACAATGTAACAGTCAAATCGCGGTCGTGTACTCCAACCTTAGAAACTTTAGTTTTCAATCTCAGACCTTACTATCTACCACGCGAATTTTCGCATGTGATAATTACATTCCACCAAGTGCTAATGCTAAGGCAGCTGCTGATGAACTGTGTAGCACAATACACACCATTGACACCGCAGCTCCAGACGCACTTCATATTGTCAACGGTGATTTCAACCATTGCTCGTTGAAGAAAACTAGTACCAGCTACGAACAACATGTGTGGTGTCTTTACCCGGAATGACAGAATAATTGACCTTTGCTACTCAAAGGTGCACGATGCCTATTCGTCTGTACAGCTACCCCGCTAGGTAAATCTGACCACAATCTTGTTCATCTCTTGCCTAAATACCGTCCTGTAGTTCAAAGAGAACCGCCGAAAACTATCACAGTGAAGCGTTGGTCTCCAGAATCTATTGATTCATTGAAGGCCTCTCTGGAATGTACAAACTGGAACGTATTTTTAGATTCTTCAACATCCATTGACAATTTAGTAGAGACAGTCGGCGATTACATTAATTTCTGCGTAGACTCTGTCGTACCTAACAAAACAGTAAAGATATTTCCAAACAATAAACCGTAGATCTCGAAAAACGTAAAGTCTTTGGTCAACAGAAAGCGACTACTCCATGCCAGGAAAAATAAAGATGAACTCAAAGTAGTTCAAAAGGAACTGAAAAATGCCATCCGAAAGGAAAAAACGAGCGTACAAGGAAATATAATTGAAGAGAACTTTATTGGCTATAATATGAAACGTACTTGGCATGGTCTTAAACTTATGAGTGGAAATAACAAAGCGAACAACAGTACCAATCTATGTCCACAGAATAACAATACTTATGCAAGCAAACTCAATAGGTTCGACTGTCATGATTTTTCCAGTGAACACATACAAATACGAAACCACCTTGGGTGCAATGATGATGGTCAGTTCTTCTCGACGAATGAGGAGGAGGTGAACAAATTATTCAATAATGTAAACCCCACAAAAGCATCCGGTCCCGATAGAATATCTCCACGACTACTTAAAATATGTGCAAATCAACTTGCCAACATATTTTCCATCATTTTCAATATTTGTTTCAAAAGTAATTCTCTTCCTGAAATATGGAAACGGTCATGTATAATTCCAGTGCCTAAGAAATCGGTTGTTTGGTCAACTATGAATGACCTTCGTTCTGTTGCTCTGACGTCAGCGCTTATGAAAGTTTGCGAGCGCATTGTACTTACCCAACTTAATACTTTTGTTAAATATTTTATTGATCCATATCAATTTGCGTACAGGCAGAAAAAAAGTACTGATGATGCAATTTTATTGGTTCTTCACAATATTTTTTCACACCTTGATCATGCCGGTAAATCTGTTCGTGTTATGTTCTTTGATTTCTCAAGTGCATTTAATACCATTCAGCCACATCTGTTAGTTCAAAAATTACTGAGAATGAAGGTCCCCACAAACATGATCGCCTGGATCTTTAATTATCTAACAAACAGGTCACAATATGTTCGATTAGGAGACATCAAATCAAACATCATTAGTTCTAACACAGGTGCACCCCAAGGTACTGTCCTAGCCCCATTTCTTTTTACTTTATACACGGCAGACTGTCGTAGTTGCACTGAGACCTGTCCACTTGTCAAGTTTGCAGATGACACAAGTTTGGTAGGCAAAATTAGCAAGGACAATCATTCTCGGTATATTGATGAAATTGATCGTTTTGTACAGTATTGTAAAGAAAATTACCTGCATCTTAATGTAAAGAAGACCAAGTAAATGCACATTGACTTTAGGAGAAATGCGAAAAAACCTTACCCCATTTTAATAGACGGGCCGAGGTTGAGAGAACTAATACATATACATATCTTGGTACAAGACTAGATGACAAACTGAAGTTTTGTGATAACGTTGATTTTATCATAAAGAAAACTAATAGTCGCATGTACTGCCTTCGTAAATTATGATCATTTGATGTTAATCGAAAACTCCTTTCCATGTTTTACAATGCTTCAGTTTTGGGTATTCTCTCCTTTGGCATTGTCTGTTGGGGTGATGTGATTTCTGTTCATGACAAGGGCAGGTTGGAGAAAATCGTTAAGAAAGCCAGTAGAATTATAGGCAGGCATCCATTCAAGACCTGTAAAGCAGACGACTTACTGATAAAGTGAGACATATATTATCTGACACGACTCATCCCTTGTACAATGACTTTGACAATGAACGTATCGACAGGAGTGGACGACTGAGAATACCACGAACAAATACAAAGCGTTACAAAATGTCTTTTGTTCAGAGAGCAATTTCGGTCTATAATTCAGAATTTTTTCATAGAAACTAAGGACCGCGCACATGACCATTCGCACATCTTCTTAACATGAAGAGATGTATATATGTGCATGCTTTTATGTCTACCTGTCTTTCGTACTGTATGTATTTTTAATGTTATGTTTTTAAGTAGTTTTCATTTGTGGTGACTTACTTCTGTTTTATTTTTGTGGCGAGCAATCCAATTTCCCAACGAGGATTAATAAAGATAATAATCGTAATGTTTGACACATAATATGTGTGACATATTTTTCAAGTCCCAGGGTCGTCCAGCAAGTAGATGATAACAAACGTAAGTGGTACCTGGAGGCAAAGCGGTGAACAATACACTGACCTACATGCATAACTATTACGGTCGACGTTTCTGCTAAAGAGGGGAATTGTGTACATCTAATAGAGCTAATAGAGCTGGGTGACTTTTGTTTTTGATTGCGTCTATTCTATAAAATGTAGAAGGCGCGCGTTTGAAATTCTGGGCCAAGGTACTCCAAAAATGCACAGCCTGAACTAGGCTACTTTTCCGACTACCAATCTTTCTTCGCCATTCACAGCTTTCTTGTTAGTTCTTCACTAAATTACCCTCAGCATCGAGTAAAATGTGACATACCAAGATTTTCATGCCTCTCGAAACAAACAGGCTCAAGCCCACCCTCTTCAAGACAACTTTTGATTGAGACCAGACCAGAGACTCCAGCGCCGACAATTGCAACACGCTTTTTCGTCGCCATGCTTGTTAACTTCTGCGGCCCCGTTTGAATACAGCAATTTTGGATCGGTCACCCTAACTTGTGACATTTTATTCATCGTGACCGAAGACAAATAAGTGACAGGAGAGTTTCACCTGCATGGGATTCGGGGGTTGGTTCAGATTGCATTTGATGCGCGGCAAAATGTGGCTGACTTTTTAATGAATTTAAGACACAAACAGGGTGATTCTGAATCCCGTGTCCAAAAGGCCGGAGATCGGAATTAACTAAGGTGTAGTTTATGGCCCATGTAGCTCAACAAGTGAAAAATATTTCTTGACGGTGTTAGATTCCAAGTTTGTACAGAAAGGGAGAAAGTGGGCTGGAAAACAGTTCGCCCCCCTTTCAGTTAAAAGTTCTGTATGTGGTAAATTCTGAATGCTGTGGCCAAATGTGACACTTCTGGTAATGATGTGCAATATCATTTACAATTTCGTACACCAAAAGTTATCACAAAACAAAACAAAGATGGCGACGTAAAAAGTGACTCGAAGCACAAAAACGTTTTTATATAAAATAGACAAAACTTGTTCTATCAAAGCTCAGTAACCTTTTATAATTTTGCTATTATGTTTTTTCTGTACATTTGTGATTTTTTTACGTCTCTTTGCCTCTCTTTGCTTGGGATAGTGAATACTTATTCAAATCAAGGTATGCGTACCAACGTTGGATTATTGCATTTGCTTTTAAGTTCATCTCTTTTTTATAAATAACACTGAGAATTTTAACTATTATCGTTTTAGTAAATGTTCGTAGTTCAAACGAACAGAAACGGAAACAGTCTATTTTCGGTGGGTGAGGAAACAACCAGCAAATGGTGTGTAATTGCAGGAAGCTCTTCTTTCTTCCTCTTTTGAACAAAAACGGCAAAATGAAGGCGAATAAATAAAGTATTGTCGTACTGGGAACCATTAAAAGCCGGGGTGTTTCAAAACTTAAAAAACATAATCTCTTTTGCGCGTTTAAAATTCAACCAATATTGTAAGAACAAGACAGTCCATTTCCTGTGGTCAAAATGACGTCAAGTGAGTCAGTCATTTACATTTCCATATTTATACTCTAAACCACAAGAATTCATAAGCTTTTAATGTTTGCAGCAAACTTTACCACGAGGAGTTTTGATATTGATTTTAGTGACGATATTTTGATAGGCGGTGATTTCATATACAAAAATTGGCATGGTAACAAACGGAGTTTAATGAAAGAGTGACTGAGAAAGGTGTTTGTTTTATGTTAATTTTAAGTCAATATTGGTTTTCAGGCGTGTTTGACACGACTTGATATACTGAATACTGAAGGATTTGGGAACTTCCCCTTCGGTTGGATCAAAATCTACAATGCGAAGAAAATTCGTGCATTACTGGTGGAGTGATTCGATCCAAGCTTTCTCATAAAACAAACATGTTACATCCCTTCAAAATGTAAAAGTTCTGTCGCTCAAGGTCTCTGGTTCAAGTACACTAAAATTTAATTTTTTGAGTGCGTTGTATCATTTACATACAGTCGAGCAGTAAAATACAGCGAACGAAAACTTCGTTGATTTTTGCAAATATCTAAAATAACACTTGGTGTCTATGATGAAGCTATAAATAATTTGTTTTCAGTACAAAATTAGATAAATCTGTGCATTTATATATGCTTGATTATTTAGATTATTGTTCTTGATTAGACTAGAGTGGTTACAAGTTTATGGTTGTGCAAGAAATTTGATTTTGGAATTTCACTGAAATGTCGATTGACTATGCATTGCGGTCTATGATGAAACTATGAATAATTTTTTTTCAGTATAATTTTTTTTCAGTACAAAATTAGATAAATCTGTGCATTTATGTATGATTGATTATTTAGATTATTGTTCTTGATTAGACTAGAGTGGTTACAAGTCTATGGTTGTGTAAGAAATTTGATTTTGGAATTTCACTGAAATGTCAACTTACTATGCATTGTGGTCTATAATGTGTACGTAATTTGTTGGTAATTTCCTAAACAGGAAATATCACATGGACAATCAAAGTTTTGGCCATAAATTCAGCTTCTGTCAAAAGTGACCCTCCCCCAAGATAGGTTTGTAAAAAGTGACCCTCCCCTTTGAACTGTTTTTTAAAAAGTGACCCTCCCCCAATTCCCCCGGCCCAGCCCTCCTGTAATTACTGAAAGTTCCCTAACTTCTCTACAGCAAATGTAACTCAATGGTAAGATACAGTGGAGTGTATTTAGTGGTGGGGTCTGATCATAGAAATTTAATCAATTTTAAAATTAGCAAAAAATAAGCGCAGTGAGAGGGATTGATTGCGAAAAATGGTTAGATATGCAAATTAAAATTAAGTGGATGTCAAAATGATATATACGCAGTAACTTTAATTACTGTTACTTACCATTTATGCAACTCTTATCCAGTACCGCGAAATTTTGATAAATGCATCTTTGACCTTTAATTCGTTACAAGTATTTCATTGACCTTTGACATTTTGCCCTTTGCATATTTTCACGACCTATTGCTACTTTGGCTTAATATGGGCTGTTTATATACAACCAACAAAGTAGAGTGCAACTTCTGCCAAGTTGATTTAGATATTGTTCTGCGCTAGACTGGTATACGTTATAGCTGTGGCATTTAATAAGTTACCTACGTGCCTCCTGCCCAAATCACTGAGCGCGTGACTTGCTGGGCACAAAAAGAAACAAGTACCGGTATATTCGAAAAGGGTTCTATTTATGTTCGTAAAATGCAGCAAAGCCATTAAAATATTGTCAATATGTTGACCTTCATTTTATTCACCATTAATCCTTCAGTTAAGTTCCGAACCCCTCTTTATGTGAACCATCAACTCAATCTATTTCCTATAAGGTAGAAAGTTTACACAGACGAAGGTGGTTTACCTCGGCCATAGTACAAGCTTTGTCTGCATGTCAGTGTATGCTTCTCACGGGACAGTCAACCATTGCATTTTAAGAGTTTTTGACCAGAGTACATTAAAATACCGACATGCTATTGTAACGTACCTTCATCATCATATCATTTTTAAAATTAGGAACGAAATATAATATGTTTGACACATAATATGTGTGACATTTTTTTCAAGTCCCAGGGTCGTCCAGCAAGTAGGTGATAACAAACGTAAGTGGTACCTGGAGGCAAAGCGGTGGACAATACACTGACCTGCATGCATAACTATCACGGTCGACGTGACCTTTATGCAGATGTTTCTGCTAAAAAGGGAATTGTGTATATCTAATAGAGCTGGGTGACTTTTGTTTTTGATTGCGTCTATTCTATAGAATGTAGAAGGCGCGCGTTTGAAATTCTGGGCCAAGGTACTCCAAAAATGCACAGCCTGAACTAGGCTACTTTTCCGACTACCAATCTTTCTTCGCCATTCACAGCTTTTCTGTTAGTTCTTCACTAAATTACCCTCAGCATCGAGTAAAATATGACATACCAAGATTTTCATGCCTCTCGAAACAAACAGGCTCAAGCCCACCCTCTTCAAGACAACTTTTGATTGAGACCAGACCAGAGACTCCAGCGCCGACAATTGCAACACGCTTTTTCGTCGCCATGCTTATTAACTTCTGTGGCCCCGTTTGAATACAGCAATTTTGGATCTGTCACCCTAACTTGTGACATTTTATTCATCGTGACCGAAGACAAATAAGTGACAGGAGAGTTTCACCTGTATGGGATTCGGGGGTTGGTTCAGATTGCATTTGATGCGCGGCAAAATGTGGCTGACTTTTTTTAATGAGTTTAAGACACAAACAGGGTGATTCTGAATCCCGTGTCCAAAAGGCCAGAGATCGGAATGAACTAAGGTGTACACTGTAAATATAGCGGACGCCAGACGCGTCTTTACGCGTTCAAAATGTACATGTTGGTGTTCAAATTTGAACGGCTAGTGTTCATATTGTTAACACTAGCGTTCATATTATTAACAATGATGTTCTAAACCTGAACACGTAGTGTTAACAACCATCTCCTTCAAGTGTTCAAAACTCAGTATTACAGAAATTTTGCAATACTGTAAAATAATTAACAATCTTAAGTGTTGTTTACTTTACTATGGCTATATTAAATTTACTACTGCATCGCTGTTAGGCAAACGTACACGGATTTTGATATAACGAATTTCCCACTAAGTGATAAATATTCCTGCTCTAATATTACTGAAAGCATGTTTTTTTCTAAAAACGAAAGTATACAAAATAATTTTACACGTTTATTACGGGTTGAAATTTGGAAATTTGGAAAAGAAAATCAGATAACCACCATGAACGTTTTAATTTTAACATCGGCGTGCAAGAGGCGTTCCACTCCTTAACACTTGGTGTTCAAGTTTGGTACCTCTTCTTATCCCGTCATGCATCAAAACGGAACTTGCGACATTTTTCTTGTAAACGCACGCTGAAGACGTGATCGTGCGGAAGCAAGACCAGAAAGGGTAAGTTTTCTCTCCAAGATAGTTAAAGGTGTTGAATTTTGAAGCATCTGTATTATTATCCTTTGAAATTATTTGTGTAGTACTTTGGAACAGCTAAAATACGTGAAGAAACCTTTTTTTCTTTCAGTGACTTGTATACCATACACTAGATGTCAATACGCAGCGGTGTTTTGGGCAATGGCGTATCGATCGCACTCGGGTCAAGGGTCATCACTGCAAAACTGTGGCGATGACCCTTGACCCGAGCGCGATCGATAAGCCACACATCGCTTCGTAATCAAAGCTAATACATGTCTTTTAGTAATCACAATCGCATATAAAACATCAGTTAAACATCGCAGAGTGTACACTCTATTGTTTCAGCATATGAGAGTTGGCCTTTCTTTTACTTTTCATCAGTTGATGACAAGAACTGAAGTAGCCAATATTTTGTAACAGTATCGAAAAGAGGCACTGTATACCAAAGTCACCCCTTTTCCTTAACCTAATAAGGCCACCTTTTCTTTCATTTAAAGTCTCATGTTGCCATATTACCTATTGTTGCATTATTTTCAGGATGTGAAAAGTTGGATTTACCTGGTAATCGAAGAGTTATTTCAGAAACTGATGGTGCAGAATTGAAGAAGATGAGTGTAGAGGTAGCTGTCTGGAAACAAGCTTGAAAACCTCAGTTCATTCTGATGTAGATTTAAACTTCAGAGGGTCAGTAACTGAGTTTTGATAAGTTTCTGTATTTTTGTTCTGAATTTATCTAAGCTTTGGTAGAACGCTATGATCAACTAAATATTACTGGAGAATAAGTTTTCAAATACGTGTAGTCTCCCTTATCAGTTGCAACGGTGGAATGAAGAATTAAAGCTGAAAGCGACAGAAAATTCAGAGTGAAAAATGTACACTCTGAATATCTGAATTTTCTGAAATTTTCATTCTGAATTTTCTGTCGCTTTCTGCTTCAATTTTTCATTGCACCCTTGCATCTAATGAAGGAGACGTCACGTCTTTGAAGGCTTATGCTCCAATAACATTTAGTTGATCATAGCCTGCTACCAAATCTTAGATTATTTTGTATTGTAGATCAACACGTCTTTTGTTCTCGATTTGTTACTGTTTTTTAGCCTTGCTTTTAGCGACGCAGAGCTTATCTAATAGGTGAATGTGAGGCATCTTCCTCAAATTTTTACATCCCAAGCTTTTTCTTCAAAACGGCCAGTGCGATTCATTTAATATTTGGAGTACAGGTTCCCAGAGATTACCCTAATCATATATGTTCAAGTTATGGTGTAATACGCAAATTTGTATTTTTGAAGCGAATTTTGCTATTTTTTGGCTAAAATCTTCTTCTCTTTTACTGGTGGTTCAACGTCTTGTTAAACATGTCCCTAAGAATTACCTTCGTAAAATTTGTGCTAGTTGTGATGAAATATTCAAAAAAAATTTTATTTTTCATGGTAATTTTTTTCGCTTTTGGTCAAAAAATCTTTAAAAATATTCTTCAAAACTACTTAATGAACAGCTTTGATATTTTGACATAAGTCTCTGCGGATAGCTTTTTCAGATTGTTCAAATGATGCAGAAATATGCAAATTTGTATTTTTGAGACATATAAGATATTTCAGACATTTTTAAGACATAAGGGAATAATCAGATTGTGATATATTCAAGTAATGATGAAATCTGCAAGTTTTTATTTTGGGGTCAATTTTTACCATATTTGGTCAAAAAATTTGTCACTTAAAAATTACCCGTCTGATAGCTTTGATATTTGCTACACATGTTTTTTTTGGATGATCTCAATTTGATATGTCCAAATCATGGTGATATCTTCAATTGTGTATTTTTTGCAGCTATTTTCCCATTTTTGGTGAGGCCATCTCGAATTGAGCTGTCAGAGATCTTTTACATAACACTGCGAGCTCTTTGGACGTCTAAGTCGATTGTTGTATTGCTATATTGGTGTTGAAATGGCTAACATTTAGGTTGTTGCCATTGGTTTTAGACTGCAGTTTCCTTTTACAAGTGAATTTTAGTAAGGACTGAAATTTCCAGGTTCAACAGCAAATGCTCCTTAACATACAGAACAAAACTTCTGAAACGAAGTCAAAATTAGTTAATGTGTTATTAATTTCTGAGAAGTAGAGTTTTGAAATGTCACTAATTTATTTCAGAGTTTATTTAAAGGTATTACAAACAAACAAATCTTTTCGTCCATGAAGGACTTTGTTGGACAAGGAAATGGGTTTTACAGCTCCAAGGACCCCTTTACCCACTTTCTGCATCACAGGATCAAAAGACAGATTTAAACCCTTTTATGCAACTGCATAATTTTGCATAAAGTTGTTCTCCTGTTGCAAGTTACATGTAAATCTTCAAAATATGAAGGTAAATTCTGATCCATATTGCAACTTTAAATTTGAAAACTGCAAAGGTGGGAGAGAGGGTCATGTATTTTTCAAACAGCATGGGGGGTAGGGGGTGTCACTCAACATTCATAAGTATCCGTCCTGTCAAAAAGCAGTTTCAGTGTTCAAAAATATTCTTGAGAGATAAAAATGATTCCCTGCATGATTTCATTCTGGAAAGTCATTTAACTATAAATATGAACAAAAAGATAACAATCTGTCACGTGAACATCTTATCTTGGCTCTCTGAGGCTTATTTTATTGTAAAATAATCGCAATCATACCAATCCATTATCCAATAACACTAGGTCAAAATTTGTAAGACAATAGTTGTAAACATAGACACAAAACAGCACAGAACAGACAGTAAATAGACGGTACATAAACAAAGTCAAATTCATGAAAGAAAGATATATGGACCTCTGGCCAAAAGACCAAGAAGTGATGTCAGGTGTTTCGAAAATAGTAAGCGCATCCTGCCCCACATGTGGCACCCGCCATATATCAACCTGTAAGTCAGATAGGTAGTGGTCATTAACTAAGGCCCCATGTCACCTATGCCATCAGTGATCATTTGTCGAAGAGAGATATCGTATTTATCTACCAGCTTGCGATACCTACCAAAAAAGCGTTTGAATGTAGAGACAAGTCTTGCTCTGGTGTAACCTTGATTTAACAGTTTGTAAGAGAGATGGCCATGTCTCTCTACATAATCACCATATGAACTGCATGCTCTTGCATATCGAATAAGCTGGGAAATGTATACCCTATAAGCAGGTGAGAGTGGAATATTACTGATGAGGTGTGGAAAATTGATAATACTAAAGTTGAAATCATCTCTCTTGTCATATAGCCTAGTAGAAAGGTGACCATTAGAGTCAAATTCAAGTAAAATGTCCAGATATGAAGCAGAAGAGGCTGTTTCTGTAGTTTCTTTAATCTCCAATTCTGGAGGATAAATCATAGCGAGATATTTACTGAATTCCGAGTTATTCAATGAAATAACATCGTCCATGTATCTAAATGTAAGGTTGAAAGTACGAGCTACAGAGACCTTTTTCTGCTTGATAAGGTTTTGGATAAATTCTGCCTCGTATGAGAACAGAAATAAGTCGGCAAGTAAGGGAGCACAGTTAGTGCCCATGGGAATTCCTATACAGTGTTGGAAAATGTGTCCTCCAAATTCAACAAATATGTTGTCAATTAGGAAATCAAGCATACTGATAATGTAAAATTTAATGTAAATTTAGCTCACTGAGGGAAATGAACAATGCCTATTACTTACACATTAGAGATACGGCAAGTTTTGTCATGGAAATTATTTAACAGTTACCTGTTGACCACTAGTACCATGAAAAGTGAAATGATATGTTCAGTTGAATTTCCAATATCATAATTGTTGTCCACATCTGAACCTTCAAACACCCTATTTAAATCAAGCACAGTTGTATTGATTGTCAAACACCTCAGAGAGCACAGATTATGTTAGTTTTGAAAGCAGTTAGAAATTATTCAGAGTTTTCTCATGGACTCATAGTGAATCAATATTTTGGTGAAATTCAAAAATGCAATTTATTGCATACATAAAAACTTTTAACCATCTTAGTCTAATCAAGTATTTGTTAATGAATTATCAGTCTATAAATACACAGCTTTGGCAAGGTTTGTATTGGAAAACATTATTCATAGTTTCCTCAGAGATTTCCATGTACAGTGGACGAACATTTTCAGTGGAGATCCAAAATCATGTTTCTTGTACACATTACTATAGACCTGTAACCATCATATTCTAATGAAGTCCAATTATGTTTATTATTCAACGTTTGTACCAGTATATGCAAAAGTATAGCAAGTTTTTCTTTGGAAAAAAATTATTTACACTTTTATCATAGACTCCCATATACTGTGAATGAACATTTTCAGTAAAAATTCCAAATCAAATTTTATTACAGTTATGAACAGCTCTACTTTCCATACCATCATAGTCCATACCATCATTCAATTGTAAACAATAACAATGCAGTTTACATATGTACAGGCTAAGTTGACAAGCTAGAGACTGTATATATTAACATGCACTAGGGAGTAGAACAAGGGATTATAGTTGATATAGTTGGTTTCAAAAGTTAACATTAATGGCCCTTTAAAAGTGATTGTCCGTCATACAAATTCTAATTAATAAGCCTTGCCATTTGTTGTTTTATGATATGCATACTCCTGCCAGCATCAAGATAGCAAGGATATTGTTGTGATAAGTTTGAAAAAGCAATTACTTCTGTATTTCAGCAATTCTAACAGTTCACCATGATTAAGGTAGAAAAATATTAGCTGAAAAACAATTTAGAACTTCAGTTTAAGTTGTTAGAAAATATTTTGTGTTTATAACTGGTGAAACCAACTGAAAACCTGTGACTTGCCTAACATGGAGCTTTAAAATGTGATGAAGTAAGGATTGATAATTTTAAACAATCTTTTCTTTTTGTAATAGATTTTGGATTTTTTTTTGTGCTCACATAATGACAATTACTATGTTATTATCTTTCAGAAACTCAAGCATCTGCAGAGTGCTTTGAAGGCAGCAGATTGGCCTGAAGATGATATGGCGAAGATTGAATCTGTTTTAAAACCTGACAACATCTCTTCTGAACATAGTGACATTGATGAGGATGGGAAAGTTGTGGGGTATTTAAGAAAGCCACTGTCATGGGAGTGAAAAAAATTGTACAGGTAGCTGTCTCAAAACAAGCTTGAGAACCTCTGATCATCTCTAATGTTGATTTAAACTTTCGAAGGTCAGTAACTGAATTTTGATAAGTTTCTGTATTTTTGTTCTGGATTTAGCTGAGGTTTGGTAGAACGCTATGATCAACTAAATGTAACTGGAGAATGAGCTTTCAAATACGTGAAGTCTCCCTTATCAGATGCAGGGGTGGAATGAACAATTAAAGCAGAAAGCGACAGAAAATTCACAGTGAAAAATGTACACTCTGAATTTCTGATTTCTTTCTGAAATTTTCACTCTGAATTTTCTGTCGTTTTCGGCTTCAAATTTTCATTCCACCGCATCTGATGAAGGAGACTTCACGTCTTTGTAAACATGCTCCAGTAACAGTTAGTTGATCATAGCCTGCTACCAAATCTTAGATTATTTTGTATTGTAGATCAACACGTCTTTTGTTCTCAATTTGTTACTGCTTTTAGCTTTGCTGTTAAGGACGCAGAGCTTATATCATAGGTGAATGTGTGGCATCGTCCTCAAATTTTTACATCCCAAGCTTTTTCTTCAAAACGGCCAGTACGATTCCTTTAATATCTGGAGTACAGGTTTCCAGGGCTTATCCTAATCATATATGTACAAGTTATGATGAAATACGCAAATTTGTATTTTTGAGACATAAAAGACATTTTAGACATTTTGAGGAATTATCAGAATGTGATATATTCAAGTAAGCCAATCTTTGAGCTTTTCAGAACAGATGGTTTTGTACGTTTTTACAAGTGTGGACATATGACGTAATCCAAAATATTTAAGTAAAACCTGTTTTGTCATTACTTTGTTCATATTGTTTGAAAACGATCTACAGTGTTTATGTGGGTTTTTCTTTTATTAATATTTTGATAGGAAGGTGTTAACACCTTTGGTGTTTCCCTCTGACAAACTTTACAACGTGGCCATGTTCATTTGCCCTATTTACACTAAATGCATTTTACGCAA
The DNA here is from genome assembly GCF_041260155.1 of Ptychodera flava. Lineage (NCBI taxonomy): Eukaryota > Metazoa > Hemichordata > Enteropneusta > Ptychoderidae > Ptychodera > Ptychodera flava. The sequence continues at coordinate 3,780,095 of NW_027248280.1, forward strand.
GGAATGTTTGTGTATTTTAAATAAAATAATTTAACTGAATATCAGTGGTCTGTTTTGTTATTTTCAGGCTTGAACACCCCCTGAACGCCCAAAATTAAAGGTGTTCAACAAGTGCATATCATGTGTTCTAACCTTTAACACACTTATCGTTGAACGGCGTCCATGCGTTCAAAAAGTGTTACAGCCCTTTGAACGCGTAAATGCGTTCAATTTTTTGAACACATTTCATGTGCAACGTGTGTTCAGATATGGAACACCATGGTGTTCAATATAATGTCTGATGAACACGGAGTGTTCAAAATCTGCACAAGGTGTTCAAAAATGAACATTGGTTGAACCCATAGTGTTAAATTCTGAACGTCTAGACGCGTTCAAAAAGTGTTACAAAAAGGCGTTTAATTGGTGTTCTATCCTTGAACACTTAACTTTACAGTGTAGTGTTAACAACCATCTCCTTCAAGTGTTCAAAAACTCAGCATTACAGAAATTTAACAATACTGTAAAACAACAATCTTGGGTGATTTTTACTTTACTAAGGCTATATTAAATTTACTACTGTCTCGCTGTCCGGCAAACGTACACGGATATTGATGTAACGAATTTCACACTAAGTGAAAATATCTCCGGTCTAAAATTGCTGAAAGCGTTTTTTTAAAGGAAGTATACAAAATAATTCTACACGTTTATTACGGGTTGAAATTTTGAAATTTTGTAAAGAAAATCAGATAACCACCATAAACGTTTTAATTTTAACATCGGCGTGCAAGAGGCGTTCTACTCCCAAGCACTTGGTGTTCAAGTTTGGTGCCTTTTCTTATCCCGTCATGCATGAAAACGGAAGTTGCGACATTTTCTTATAAACGCACGCTGAAGTCGTGATCATGCGGAAGCAAGACCAGAAAGGGTATGTTTTCTCTCCAAAATAGTAAAAGGTGTTAAATTTTGAAGCATCTGTATTATTATCCTTTGGAATTATTTGTATATTACTTTGGAATAGCTAAAATACATGAAGAAAGCTTTTTTTCTTTCAGTGGCTGGTATACCATACACAAGCTGTGAATACGCAGCGGTGTTTTGGACCATGGCGTATCGATCGCACTCGGGTCAAGGGTCATCACCACAGAACTGTGGCGATGAGCCTTGACCCGAGCGCAATCGATATGCCACATTACCGCTTCGTTATCACAGCTAACTATTGTATTTTAGTAATCACAGTCGCATGTAAAACATTAGTTAAACATCGCAGAGTGTACACTCTATTGTTTTAGCATATATATGAGAGTTGGCTTTTTTACTTTTCATCAGTTGATGACAAGAAGAAGCCAATATTTTGTAACAGCATAGAAAAGAGGCACTGTATACCAAAGTCACCCCTTTTACTTAACTTAATAACATTGTCTTTCACTTAAAGTCTCATGTCGCCATATTACCTATTGCTGCATTATTTTTAGGATGCGAAAAGTTGGATTTACCTGGTAATCGAAGCGTTATTACAGAAGCTGATGGTACAGAAGATGAAATGAAGAAGATGAGTGTACAGGTAGCTGTTTGGAAACAAGCTTGAGAACCTCAGTTCATCTCTAATGTAGATTTAAACTTTCGAGGGTCAGTAACTGAATTTTGATAAGTTTCTGTATTTTTGTTCTGAATTTATCTAAGCTTTGGTAGAACGCTATGATCAACTAAATATTACTGGAGAATAAGCTTTTAAATACGTGTAGTCTCCCTTATCAGATGCAAGGGTGGAATGAAGAATTAAAGCAGATAGCGACAGTAAATTCAGAGTAAAAAGTGGGCACTCTGAATTTCTGAATTTTCTGAATCTCATCAAATTGTATGCATTCTCAATGTATATCTATTTTTCTAAAATCATTTATTATTTAAATGAGCAAAAAGTAAGCAAGCTACATCCACCAAAAAGTCATCAGTTCTTACCCTTTGCAAAGTGAATCTACGTATTAGATTTGATTTAGATCTGATCAGCCATTTTGAGACATCCGGCCAAAAGACAGACAGACAGACAGACATACATCACTGCAACATGAGCTCACGTGTGTGACCTGTGCAGCCTCTTTTCATATTTATTCTAATTTTACCCTAATTTCAAGACGTTTTTTAAATACCAAAATGGCTTAATACTCAGTTAATGTTCACGCCCATTACACTTCGAGCATTGATATGATTTGCCATAAAAGTCAGGTAAGATTTCGCGGATTCAGTTTGTGTACATATTGTAATTATAAACATGTATCAAATGTGAAAATAAGTAGACAATGCAGGTACGACTAATGATGTGCATCAGAAGACAGGTCATATTCAGTACATTCATCTATTATAATAGATGGCCTATTTAGAGGAGTTCATCAAATGGGCAAACCAAGTTATACCTATGTTCATAGCCATAACTTCTCTACAGCAAACGTAATATAATAGTAAGATACAGTGGAGAGTATTTAGTGGTGGGGTCTAATCAAAGAAATTAATCAATTTTCATATTAGCGAATAATAAGCGCAGTGAGAGGGATTTATTGTGAAAACTGGTTAGATATGCAAATTACCATTAAGTTGATGTCGAAATGCTAAATACTCAGTAACTTTCATTAGTGCTACTTACCATTTATTTAACTCTTAACCAGTACCGCGCAATTGTGATAAATGCATCTTTGACCTTTCATTCGTTACAAGGATTACATTAACCTTTGACATTTTGCACTTTGCATATTTTCACGCCCTTTTTGCGACGTTTGGCATTGAATGGGGTGTATATATACAACCAAGTACAGCACAACTTCTTTCAAGTTGATTTAGATACTGTTGTACGCTAGACTGGTATATGTTATACCTGTGGCATTAAATGGGTTACCTACGTGCCTCCTGCCCAAGTCACTGAGCGCGTGACTTGCTGGGCACAAAAAAAACAAACAAGTACCAGTCTATTCGAAAAGGGTTCTATTTATGTTCGTAAAATGCAGCCAAGCCAATAAACACTGTTAATATGTCGACCTTTATTTTATTCACCTTTAATCCTTCAGTTAAGTTTTGAACCCTTCTTTATGTGCAACCTCAACTGAAGCTATTTCGTATAAGGTATAAAGATTATACCGACGAAGGTCGTTTACCCAGGCCACAGTACAAGCTCTGCCTGCATGTCAGTGTATGCTGACCTACCCCTTTTCCATGCCAAGTTTTTTGTAGTGTAGCATCGTCGCGAGTGAGAAACTACACGCCAAATAGCTCCTGTGACATATATTGTTACATATATTGTATATCGAAGGTTCGTCAGGCAAGTAGCTGATAACAAACGTAAGTGGTACCTGGAGGCAAAGCTGTGAACAATACACTGACCTGCATGCATAACTATTACGGTGTCGACGTCACCTGTCTGCAGATGTTTCTGCTAAAGAGGGAATTTGTTTACATCTAATAGAGCTGGGTGACTTTTGTTTTTGATTGCGTCAATTTTATGGAATGTTGCAAGAGCGCGTTTGAAAGAGCGCCAACAATTGAAGCACGCTTTTTACCGCCTTGCTTGTTAACTTCTATGACCACGTTTGAATGCAGCAATTTTGGACTGGCCACCCTAACTAGTGATATTTTATTTATCGTGGCCAAAGACAAATAAGAGACAGGACATTTTCACCTGCATGGGATTCGGGGGTTGGTTCAGATTGCATTTGATATGCTGGAAAATGTGGTTGACCATTTTCAATGAATCAAAGTCACAAACAGGGTGATATTTTGATAGACGGTGATTTCATATACAAACGTTGGCATGGTAACAAACTGAATTTGATGAAAGAGTGACTGAAAAAGGTATTCGTTTGAAAGTGCATCTTGAATGTTAATTTTAAGTGAATATTGGTTTTCAAGCCTGTTTGACAGTGCCTGATATACTGAAAACTGAGGAATTCGTAAACATCGTCTTCAGTTTGATCTAAATCTACCATGCTAAGAAAATCAGTCCGTTACTAGTGGAGTGATCCGATCCAAGCTTTCTCAAAAACAAATTCGTTACATTCCTTCAAAATGTAAAAGCTCTGTTCAAGATCTCTGGTTCAGGTTCACTAACATTCAATTTCTTGAGTGCATCGTATCATTTCCACATAGTAGAGCAGTAAATTACAGAGAACGAAAACTTCGCTGATTTTTGCAAATTTCTAAAATGACATTGGATAAATGATTCTTGAGTTTGCATATTACAGTTCAAAACGTGACGAAAAGAGAAAAACTATATACCATCGAACAACCGTAAATTCCAACATTCAGACAAATTCAAGCTTCTGATGTGTCGGCATAGTGACACTCAGGCGCACAATGACCTCGTGTCCCATGAATGACATCATACTGTGCGTTCATCCATTATGATCCCTCTGAGTTAATTTTAATTCAAACATACTTTTCAGAACCAACGGCATATGCCATCCAAGGACACTATTCAGACAAATTCAATGTATTTCTCGAAAGCATGACAGGAGTGGCAAGAGGCAAACTACTTTTAAGTGATATGAAATCAGCTTAAGATTTTATTATGAGGAGATTTGACCTTGACCTGATTATATTGTTACTGCTATTATAAGAGTCAAGTCTAGACGATGGAATAATAAAGAGTATAGATCATTTTGACACATTTTCTTTTCAACATGAGATTCTAATTTTCAATAGCCTTCTGTCAATGGTGAGAAATGGGCTTATCTAGTCTCTAGTTGTCAGCAGAGCATTGAGACTTGGAATCTGTAACCAATGCCAAAACTTATGAACTGTTATAAGCTTATTTTTTGCATTAGCCCGTTGCTGAGACATTTCTGAACAATAAAATAAAAAGGTACATACTTTAAGTTGTTTATGGCCATATGAAATGTTGTGGCTAATATGCATTAGATAATCGTCAACCAATTCAAGAGTGCATCGAGCTCTAATGTTTCAAATTTTCTTCCAGTAAAATTTGAATGGTTAGGGTATTTTTCAAAGTCCACGATTATGCTGTTGAAGCTTTCGATGATTTTCTAAGGAGAACATTATCAATAGAACAAACAAACAGTTGTCCTTGTGGTAATTTAATTTTGGCATAAGTTTGGCATAACTTTCTAACAGTATCGAAATTTCTTGCGCCAAGCTTCAAGGAAAAGCTCACAGCCATCGAGTCTTGTCCTATCAACAACTGTATCGAAATACCCTGTGATTGTATAATTATCAGCAGCCCAAATATTACAGGCAAAATCATGTACTTTTTGACAAGCTACTAAATGAATGGCAAATGATTAAGTTGTATATACAAAGGGCGTTACAACATGTGTGTTGGAAGTTTCAAAATGTACACTATGATGTGTCATAACCTTAAATGGTAACAATATGGCCAACAGACACAAGATGGTCCTTACTGATTTCCTTGCGAGATTCTCTAACCGGGCCGACTTTACAACATGTAAACCTTACTCTACTTATCAGCTCATGCATTGCATGAAATTTTGCAATACTCTCTCCAAATACTCAGTAACACACCTGATATAAATGTACAGGATCGGGTTCACTCTTGGGATACGCTTTGACCTCATTTAGCTCATTGGAGCACATATTCTGGGTTTTCCTCGGTGTCCAAATGTCAACAGTAACTTTAGCTTAAGCCTTATTCATGTATTGAATCACCGTCGACATTGCCAGGTCAGGGACTGCACTCTTTCTCCTTAATTTTGGATCATGAAGCAAACCTTGTCTCTGTTCATGGCCTACCCGAGAGGAATCCGATCTATTTGCCCAAGGCATCACATAAAAACTGAAATGAACACGGTTGGAGGTAACTAGACAGATTTTCTGCAACCTCACACACGCAAACACACAAACACACACAATCGGAGAGAAAGACAGTCTTCGCTATGACATTAGCTCAAGTGTGTGAACACTGAGCTAAAAATACATAAAAAAACCCAAGCTACATCGTGTTTCGGTTGATACCGTGACAGAAAATTGCTTGAAGTAAATACTAGTAGTAATCTCCGTGGTTTTATTTTACGGCAGAGCGTACGTTAGTCCATGGAGATAAAAGAGTTCTCTTCTACATCCATGCTTAGTAGCTCGATACGATACAGTCATGGAGGCAGGAGTGAAGCTAGTACCTCTATGCTATACGGCAAGCATTGTGGAATATCATGGTAATTACAAGCTCATTGTGTTTCGAATGTCGTTACAAACGGCTATGCTAGTCTGCATAGGTTTCCTTGTTTGGTGAACATCGGTGTTGTATTTAAAGGTAATTTTTTGAAAGCAACAAATTTATCTTGCTCTATTCGGAATCATAACTGTCTTACAAAGAGTAATATTAATATTAGTAATATTAATATTATGACTTTGTTTGTGTACCGTCTATTTACTGTCTGTTCTGTGCTGTTTTGTGTCTATGTTTACAACTATTGTCTTCCGAATTCCGACCTACTGTCATTGGATTATGGATTGGTATGATTGCGATTATAATATTACAAATGTCCACACATCTGGGGTGTCAACCTGATTTAATAGCCATTCCCCAGATTTCCAATCGATATGAGTGTGTGCGTAAACAAGGAAAGTAAACTCATGAATTGTCATAGACGTGGTATGGCCGACTTGCCCCAAATAGGCCATCCCCACCACGTCTAAATCTGTCTGGGAAAAATTGTCATTGGTCTTACAATGATGATACTATGTACCGAATTGCATTAACTCTTTTTTGGCAGTAAAATGAAGAAAACCTTTCTATGGACAGACTGACGGACAAACACACACGGACAGATATTTTAGCGATATTGGATATTTTGTAGATCTCCAGCCTAAGTTATCCAAAAATAAGAGCCTACACAACGATTTCTGATTTTCAGGTCATTCTACCGACCCCAGGCCGTAAATAATGACAGCTCCCTTGCTACGCTGTAGCTTCCGTACGTACACCCCTGCAGCTTGATGGGTCCGGATGATGATCATAAAGTACAGAGACACTCTTTAATCCTCTGCCGTGCAGCATACACAGCGTTCACGATTTTGTCATGGTTCAATGTTGTATTGGTGCCCATTCTATCAACGCCAGATCTTGTATTGCGCGTGCGTATAATCCCATGATGCTTTCATTAAACCGTCTAAGCCAGTGACGCGCGGTTCGGCCTGGTTTCTCAAGATACCTGATATGAACTAAAAATGCTCACATGTTTCAGTATATATTGCAGTTGTCTGTAAATTTAAATTTTTGCCATGTGTTTGCAACTTCATTGAAGGTGTTTTGATCAACATCATGAACAATATTCACCATAGATTAATTCTAAAGGTCACTAAGTATACAAATATTTAATTAGCTGAAATAAAAATACTAATTTTCTTTGACTGCTCTCATTGTATAACCACTTTATATCGCAAGTTTAATTACCTTTGGTCATGTCCTTCAAGCTATATATGCCAATCTAGGAATCTCACTAGATATGCAAATTAAAATTAGCTGACAGGAAAATGCGAAATCACTTGTAATATTGTTTTAACTTCGTATCATCAATGTACATTGCATGTTTCGCCAACTTTGATAAAGTAAATCCCCGTATATGTCCCTAATTAGGAAAGTTCATTGAATATGCAAATTAGGAATTGGCTGAAATACAAAAGCTTATAATGACATTGAAAAATGTTTTGGTATTTTTAATATAAATAGCAAGTTTCGTCAAGTTTGGTCCGGTCAATTTAGGTATACATCCCTACTTAGGAAAGTTCATTAATATGCAAAATTATGAATTGGCTGAAGTAAAAAAGCCTCATGACTTTCAACAATGTTAAAATATATTATCTTCAATATACACACCAAGTTTCCTCAATTTTGATCCAGTCAATACAGGTATGTATCCCTTATTAGGAAAGTTCATTAAATATAGAAATTAGCAATTGTTTTTTATGTCACCGCTCAATACCTTTTACGACTGATATATCTTGGTGTGATCAACATTTATTACAAATCTCATCAAATTGTGTGTATTCTCAATGTATATCTATTTTTTCTAAAATCCTTTATTATTCAAATGAGCAAAGAGTAAAGCCACATCCACCAAAACCTCATCAGTTCTTACCCTTTGCAATGTAAATCTATGTACTAGATTTGATTTAGATCTGCTCAGCCATTTTTGGAGATATCCGGCCAACAGACAGACAGACATCGCTGCGAAATGAGGCCACGTGTGTGAACAAGTGAGTTAAAAATGCACGGGAATAAAAACATGATAAAAGTAAATGTATTTGTCATAAATGCGAACAACATATCAGTACTGAGGACGTTACAAAGTTCTACAACTTCATACCAAGATATAAATGAAAATTCAATAAGACTACGAGGAAATCAAGTTCAACTGAAAACATTGGAGCTCGTTTGGAGTCAGAGACACCTTTGAGGTCTACACAAACAGGACACCAGTGCGTCGTCGGGGTTTGACCTCTGTGTCAAGACGTTTGTCCTGTATGTTTTTTCATGAATCTTCACTGCTTTTGGCACTATAAAGGGTCCTCTACATCCATCTGTGACACCAAAACAGAAATAACCATTGCCTGAAACCTTTGTGTATTTTGCATGATCCTTCTCCCATGATAGTTTGCCATAGACAGTCAATATGGCGAACTCTCGACACGTACGCTCAGGCACTGTAAGTGCCTTAACAATGCATAAATGTTGAAATGTATCACTAAAAATACATTATTTCTACCCAATAACAGGTTTGGTAATGATCTACTCCGCTGTCGATATGATACTCGGCTGATAACCTGTCTTACTTAATTTCGGGCAAGAGTAATGACACTTGCTGTCTGTCTGTCTGTCTATGTCTGTCTGTCTGTCTGTATGTATGTATGTATGTATGTATGTATGTATGTATGTATGTATGTATGTATGTATGTATGTATGTATGTATGTATGTATGTAAGTAGTAAAGAAAGGGTGGACAACTGGGATGAAGTAAGAATTTTACACCCCATTTTATTCATTTATCTACATGAAGCGAAGGAAAAATTAACCATCCATGTAACTAAAGTGTGACCCTGACCTATATACGAACTCACGCACGCGCAGCAGTGCATTGTCCTGAACTAAGCGGGGAAATTCCCTGCTGAGCATGTTTATACACGTTCCGAAGGTGTACGGGAAATTCCGTGTGAGTCATCACCATCAAACTAGCCTATATAAAGGGACTTTTACACCCGTTGTCAGTCCGGCCGGTCGCGGAGTCTAGCTGATGTTGAACACGAAGTTCCTATCGATGCGAACTAACTTTCATATCCATTCAATCCATAATATCGTAGATATCGCTCCAGCGGCGGACTAAATCCTTCTTGTTTTTGAATTTCTAGCGCCTGATGAAATATGTCCTGAATAAGTTCTGACCCCGGAGCCTCCTCGTTCCGAAGGGTTGCGCCTTTTTCTTGTATTTGTGTAAGCAGCTGTTTATATTGAACATAATAATGTTATATTTCTCTCGTCTCTTTGCTACACCCGTTTTCCCTTGTATTACATCAATAACAACACCTGGTATAGGAGTTAAGGCTAACAGTACCGGAACTGTTGGAATTGCTGCTATTACAGCAGAGCTTACAAGAATTCCCTTAGTAATATTAAGAGCCATATCAATTCGACCCATTAATTTATAACTTCGTCGATATGCAGCACTTGTTCTTTCTATGTAATCAGCCAATTGTTCAACGCTTTCAACAACTGAGATGTGCATTTTTTACTGTATATGTAAGGGGGATAAAAAATAATTGTAGTAATATAGAAAGACAATATGGCAGAAGGAGGAGCAGAAAATATACCACTCCAGGATTTCGATGATGCAAATGTAAATGACGATGATGATGCTACTGCTGAAACAACTTTTTCCTATGATGATGATACCTTGCAGAAGCCGGTCCTTCCCAGGCTGGCTCACGCGATAGCCCGCAGGTGGATCCTTCGACTAGACATTGAGTAGAACTTACAAAGCAAGAGGCTGAACGACTCTTAAACAAATATAGATTACTAATCCGGATGCACGAAACGAATTTATTTTAAATACTAATATTGAAGGTGGTGAACTGTATTATAAAGAAATCAGAGTTACAACAGATAAAAGAAGTAGATTTTTAGAGAAATCTACGTTAAAAAAGAGGGCAGGAGGACCTGAATTTATAAATAAAGTATACACATGGAGCGGAGTCGAATATCACTCTAGCGCAGAGCCCGAAAATGTGAGTCATACATCGCATTCTAAAGATGTGATAGCTGATAAAATACCGGCTGAGAAGATGACGCCAGAAGACATGGGTATATACAAAGATAAACTGACAGAGTTACGGCAAGATGCTTCTGGTAATGCAGATAAAATACAAGCTTTTGAAAATAAAATCGAACAATGGAACAATCTAAACCCAGAATATATAGCTATTAATGATGAATTAAGGATTGCGAATATGCGTCTTGGCGAGCTTAACAACGAAAAAGTTAAAATAAGGCTAGAGAAAAGAGAAGCTGAAAAACAGTTAGAGGAATCCTGAAACGAGCACCCAAGGAAAGAAAAAGCCAAGAAACTACTAGCTGAACTCATAACAAGAGAAGCTAAAGTTGACAATCGAATTGAATACGAACATGGTAAGATCAGTGAGGCACGTGAAAGTCTGGCTACGACTAGGTCTCTTCGTGATGTAATTTCTGATCCAGAATTATCACTGAGACTGAAGCTGACTGAGTTATTTAAACGAAATGGTATAACAATCGCTGCAATACTGACTGCCCTTGGAATGACAATATCAACAATTGCCCTGGCTGTAACTAGAGGAGGAGGAGGAGGAGGGGGAGCAGGAACTGGCGGGTCTGGTTCAGGTCCGCCCAAAGTATATACAAAAGCGAAAGAAATTGTAAAGCAATTTGGCGAATGGTTAAAAACCTTGGCCGCAAAAAGTGCTGCTGCAATACCAGGTTTAATCGGCTCCCTCGTCAGTTTTCTATTAAAAACAGCAGGATCGGTTGTTGGATTTGTGGGAGAACAGCTATGGATATTTTAACTGGTTTAACATTAGTCATTATAAATAAAATTATGTATTAATATATGACACTCCCTACGGCATCAACATGTTTGGTGAAAAGAATATTGCAAAGTTTCTTTCTAAAAATAAAGACCTGTTTGGTTTCTCTGTCGAATTGGAATGGTGCAAACTTCGGCGGGTAAATCGACATATCCTTCGAGCAAATCCAGGTGTCCGACTCAAAGATGATAATCTATATCATAACATATTAGCTTTCGTGAAGGAATGTCAAAAGACTAACTTCTTTAAGCGACTAGAATTCATAGCTGTATTCCAGGATACTGAGGATGACCAAGAGGCTCATCATCTCCAAGAATATTGGGTCCTTCGATTGATTCGCGACACAGGCAATCGATTTATCTTTCAGGCAGACGGAAATATTTACGTAAAGATGTGATTTTATTCTTTTTTCTTCTACTATATACATTACACGAAAAATGGGGTACGATAGAACATTATCACCGACTTTCACCAACCGAATACCGAATGGAACGAAGTCAGAAAGAACTCATCACGTGATTGCTCATAATCCAAGTGAGGCAGATCCAGGCCAGACACTTATCATACGATGTCCGAAGTTAGAAAGCGGAGTACTCTTAGTTCCAGATACTTTCGACCTGGTTTTTGATCTCGAAGTAATGGGAGGTGGAACTACCCGTGTAGTACAAAATGTTGCAAAAAATTTGGTGGAGAGTATGAAACTCACATTTGAGGGCCAGGCACTTTCCGATTTGAGTAAATATAACCTCATTGAATGCTATTGTGATCTCTTCAAACATAAAAAGGAGAGATCGAACATGACACTGTACGGAATTCAGAACGAAAATCTAAGAAAATTGAGAAGTGGCGCGGCCGATGCAGATGCCGCCGTCGTGGGCGATAATTTACTTTTGACACATATAAAACAAAATATGCTATTCGTCTCACTCATCCCCTCATAACAGGCATGGAGTTGCATATCCAAAAGCGTTAGGGAGTCATATTGAATGGGAAATTACGTTGGCACCCGCCCCCCAATTACTTGTCAGTAATAAACTGATTACAACCAATTATAAATTAAAAAACATTCAAATGGAATACGAGACAATTTCTGACCTCAATCTCGCGAGGTCAACTGCTGGTTATTACAACGGTGGAAAAAGTTACCTTTACGAGCATATACATTATTTTAGAACAATCCCATTCAAAGAATCGGACACGGTTATCAATGAAAATATAAATGTACCACGACGTAGCATTAGAGGTATCGCTATACTCTTCACTAAAAATCAGAATCAGTCAGAACTGAACAGTGAACTTTTCTTTAACCCATCCATTGAATCTGTGTCTGTAATGATTGAAGGCATTGCAAATAAAGTGTACGCTCAGAAGATGATACCAAGACAATTTTGGCGAGAGGTGCGACGGTATTTTGCTGAAGATAAAGATTGGTGTGAAATTGATATAGATGAGGCCGATTATTTGAAGAATAAATTCTGTCTGTTTATCGATCTGCGTAGCTTTAAAGATATTGAGTTTCATGGAAATGGTTTAAAAGTAATGAACACAAAGGACGGAATTCAACTTGAGATCCTGAAGAAAGATGACCTCGTGGGTGGCGATGACGCTCACAATGATAATATATTTGCCCACATTTATGTTATCAGTGATGCCCTGGTCTCTATTGAAAATAGTAGATTAAAGTCTTTACAATTTTAAACCCGTCGTCCGTCCTATCGGCCATGTTTCTGCCAGCCATTCGCCCGTGTCTGGATTATATAACTGCACACGTTTGATATCATTTGGCGCCATCATGATTTTACTACGCTTTTCACTACGGATTTCTCCAGCCTTTTTCCGTACAAACTGTACAAACTGTGCCGGCTCCGGCTTCTTCCCAGTTTCAAATAGATCTTTATAATCTTCAAAGTTCAAATGTTTTCTAACGCAAACATCTTTCACCCCTTTATTTTTTTTCGTCTCCGAAGTTGGAGTTCGAAAAGCATACACTTTCGAGCGTATGCCGACAAAATCAAGAATAGGTTCACCATTCAACTCATCTTTAAATTTACCTATCACTTTTTTATTAATCTTCGGAAAGTTGGGGGCGGAACTCATCCCACTAGTATCATATATAGACTTCTCACCATTCTTTTCCACATCTTCTCGGACTATATCATTGAAAGTTACGTCCGGGTCCGGGATCGGCACACTGTAAACAAAACTGTCAGTATCCATGTAGGCTAATCGTATTCCAGGGAACTGGGCCCGAAAGTAATTGTAATGCGTCTCATACATAAGCAGCTTAGAAAGTTCCAGTACTGCGGCGCCGATGAAAACTGGTTTTACATATCTATGCTCATCCGTTTTCAGTTCCAGTAGGGCACTGTCGCAGGAATCGCCATCCTCTTCGGAAGTTATGAAAGTTATATGTTTCATCTTTGGATTATACTTCTGAATCTTTTTACGTCCACTATCCGTGCCGTTCCAGTCCGAAACAAATTTAAAGTCTCTGTACTTTCGAACATCTTCTATTGTCTTGCCGAACATTGCATTATTCATCAGCTTATAGAAATTCTTTTCGAAATCTGTCCTCCCCTTTGTCCTCATTTTAGTGTTAAAGTCAATATATTTCGCGAGACATGGAGCTTCATCGAAAGCAAGCACCCGATAAATCTTTTCAATCTCATTCCCATCCGAAGATAGAATTCCAGCAACTTGTAGTGTAAGACATAGGACTCTCTATCCATCACACTTGTAATCAGTCGACCGCCCTGCCTCGGAAATTCATAGTGATGCGGTGCTAATGGCAAATCGCTGTGTTCTTCATGTAATTCGGCTGGGTATTCTAAGTCTACTTCTAGAAAACTTGGTGGAAAGGTGGAACCAGGTCCCCACGCTCCGGCTCCGCCCCCCGCTCCGCCGGCTCCGCCTTCCCATTCCTCCCACTCTTCCATCGTCATCCAATGAAGTCCGCCCGTAGGCATTGCCTGACTCATTGCCCAGCCGTAGAGATTGTTTGCATCGAGATATTTTATTTCGGTCACCGGTTTCTCTGGATCGTAATTCCCGCCGGCGGGGCCAGCGTAAGCCGGATGATTTGTCTGTAAATAATGAATATTACACTGGCTGATACCTCCTCGTATTCCCCGTTGTACGAAAGTCATCTGCTCAGCATCTTGAATGAGTTTAAACTTATTACCCGTGTAAAGTAACATAGCATCCCATGTCAAGCCAGGCGCTGACATGTAATGGGCCGGATCTAACTTATATGCTTCTAAACATGTGTCGCGAAAATTTTCGATATATTAGCAAGAAGGAGAACATCCGTCTCACAATAGAATTCCATATAATCACGAATCGTCTTACACTCAACTTCGTCCCATACTCTTAATGCATGTTCGTAATCAGACTCAGAAATCCCCTCTTCCGTCAATTCGCTATAAAATTCCCCCCTCTCAGGGAGCTGGTTCTTCCCAGTCTGTCAACCGAGTCTAAATATTCGTAGGGGAAGAAACCTTTCGCCCTTTGAATGTCCGGGTACGAAAGTGGCGCCGCCGTCCACCCGTGGGTCTCCGACACAGTTTTTGCCAACTTCGCCAATGACCCCATCATCAACTGAGCACTGTCCATAAACTTTATAGAAAAGAAACGTCTCTTTATCTCCCTTCCCTCCGGCAACAACAATTGAGGCGTGAAAAATAAATGTTTTCGAGAGACCCATAATTCCTCCATTGCTCGTCTTAGCTATGATTTTAGGCTCTGGTCGGAACCCCCATCATCTCCTTCGGTAACGATTTCATGTAATTCTTTCAAAATAAAAGAACCATCGTATCCCTTGAGGTTGTGAAAGTAGATAGGAATGGTTCTCGACGGCCGGCATCCTTCGCAATAGAAGGTCGCCTCCTCCTTCACTACTCGGTATCCTGCCGGCTCTCCACATGCAATACAGACTGGATCACATCCGTCGCGCCGGTAATTAGAAGGATCCCTCATCGGTATTATTTTCCAATAATACGATTTAGAATAATACTCGGCCCGTTCTTTCATATCCTTTAGAAAGTCTGTAACACAGGAGAGACCTGTGAATGTTCTTTACCATAAACAGTGGGTCGGCCCGGGCCTCGTTCCGAAGGTCCCCACCCCCGTTCCACCATAACATACGAAAGACAAATTGGAATGTGCCGGCCGGTCCCCTTCTCAATAATTGCCTCAGTATCTGCATAGACGACGTAGGGAGAAGGAACCTTCTTCCGATGTCCTTCAAATTGACACACTTCCTTAGGAAAATCTGGCTGGGCAGTGTCTGTTCCACAGTATACCTGATGTTTTTCTAATTCTTCTGTTGACTTAAAACCTCTTTTACAAACCATACAAATACACTTCCGTCTGCGCTCATTCTTTCGATTAGTACGAGAATTACGAAGGCGATTTTCCGCAGTAATTGGTACGAAGTGAGAACGGCCGCCGTCTTCGCCAACTATCAGTAAGATATTTGCTATTTGATTCCTATCGGCTTCACCTTCGGCTCCGCTACTATATAACACAGTTATGTCGGACGGGGGAGCGGGATCATTTTCGTAGATCTGAAATACTTGAAGTTTGACCCCTGGATTTTGCTGCTCGAAGCGCCTGAATACAGTCAGATCGGCGGGCGTGGGGTGGGAATACCTTCCCAACAGTAGTCAGCCATAAATGGGGCGTACGTATTCCATTTTCTCCTTACCTGACCACATTTCTTTTCACGAAACTCGGGGTCGGCCAACTTTAAACTTGCTACGATGGCGTATTGAAAACAGTTCTCAGCCCCCACCGGTAGAAAAGATCGCTAACACAATGCTTATTTTTTAACCATCCGGGAAGTTGAATCCCAGCCCCCGGCCAGCCCCGAGTAAAACTTCTACTAGAATTACTTCAAAATTAAGTATCTCCTCGAGAACGAGACCAGAACCCTCAACATTTTCAATTGTATCAAGCATACGATCGTAGCGATCTATTAATTGTTGCCCCACATCCATCCCGATCCTCTTACATCTTTTGTGTATGTATCTTTTAATTTAACAGGCAATATACGAATTTGTGTATTACCAGTTTTCGGATCCGATAATTTGACTTCCATTTCGGTATAAACAGAGTACATCTTTCCCCCTTTGACCATACCTTCAATATCCACCAGCTCCCCGATATCCTTGACTCGCTTGACTTCAGGAAATTCTTTTCGTAAACTGCTCCCTTGAATGCTGTATGTAATCGACGGGCCATAATAATCTTTATGATATATACTATCCTAAAAATTTTTAAAATGAAAAAATAATTATTCTATGATAGGTCATCAAAATCCACTATAATATTTTTGTCAGCATTTATTTGTTTATATATCTCACCTAATCTTTCTAAGTCGACTATTTCTTCCGCATCTTGAATTTCTGGTTTATTAGGCGCAGCACAAAATATTAATCTCTCAACAGTGAAAGAAAGAGCACTCTTACTTAAGCGCGGTTTAAATGCTAAGAATTCTATCTTACTACCTTTCCTGATATTACGAGGTACAATAGCAGGATTTTCTCGGACTGGCAATGGGCTCACTGTTTAAAACCGCAGTCAATTCTTGAACCATATCAATACATGTAGCGAAATCGTCCCCTCTTTTAAACCGAAATTTAAAATACGCAACTGGCTGCGCCCCGCTCCCTCGCTTCTGATACACTTTAGATGGATTGTAAAATCCAGTAGTATTCTTGGAGTGAGCGGCCAGGCTTAGAGCATAACTTTTAGCAGTAGATGCATCGAAACTTTCACCTAGGGTACGGAATATTATTAAATCAGTAAACTTTTGAAGACTCGGTTGCCAACGGACACACACCCCATCACATGTAGCAGGATCTTTAGAACCGTATTTAGGTCCGATGTTGAAAACTACTTCTAGCTCACTGTCTACGTATATGAAAGGATCTACATATTCACCAAATATGAGTTTGCCGTCACTGATTTGAATATTCTCTTCTCCGGTTTCAAGTATTTTTATTGCAGTTGAAATAGAAAGGATTGTCATTGTCTTATCGTATATATCTTAATAAAAAATAATTTAAAAAATTTTTTTCTATGATATAGTATCCTAAAATGTCATACATATTCATAAATGGACCAACTGGAAGTGTAAGAGTTACGATGCAGTAAATTTGGATCCGTATCACGTACCAGAATTTGACACTAGTTTTTCCAGCAACATTGCCGACTTTTATAATGGGCGTGTCACCCACGTTTCGATTGCCGATTTTCAGAACCAGTTTATAGAACATACGCTTAGTTTACAATGTCAGGCTGGGAGGAGGAGGGAGGAAACCCCCCTCCCTTCAGAACAATACATTATTTGTGACTCTTCCATAATTCAACATCTGACTTTTTCTCGAATCCGGGGCGTTTCCGTGGCAACGGAAGAAAAAAAGATTGTTTCTAGAGCATTTGACCATTTACCCAGTTTCATTATCATATTCAAAGATATGCCTTGGGATTATTGCAGGCGGAATGTGTTGACTCGAGCCAGGTCGTACGAAATAGCCGCCTTAGAAGAACTAGAAGAGATTCACAATAAGTTCAAACAGACTTTCTTAGAAATTTGCCACGACTACAGACTTCCATGTTGGTAATTCGGAACGCTCTTACCCCCTTCGTTCTCAAGAATATACTTAATCCAACAATTGATACCGAGACAGTCGGACCAGTAGAATATCCACGAGCTTTTGACTTTGGAATTGCATGGAGCGGCGGCAGCCAGGGATTTTTAATAGACGGTTTCAAGGAGGAGGAACTTGAAAAAAGCGTACTTCCCACCTGGTCAAGAACAACTAGAACAACCTCGAGTCTCACTAAAGAACCTACACAAACTTCTTAACGCTTGTGAATCTGTGTGTGCTTATAATGCTTCGTTTGACCTACGAGCACTTGACATTATGAAAAGTGGGGACTTTGAAGTTACTTGTCTATGGCTTATGTCAGTTGTGTACATTATACTTCAACCAGAACTTATCGATAAAGCTGAACAAGGGGGACTCGAAAGAACGGACTGTGGTAACATGAGAAGTCGTTTTGAAGATCTTGCAAACTTAATATGTTCAGGAACTGAGGGGGTACCACCTCATCCACATACGGCCGAAAAAGATGCAGTAAGTGAACATTACTTACGACAGTACATGATAAATACTTGGCCAGGTGGGGGGTGGAAGTGGGGTGGTAAACTGACACTTTCGGCTTTCAAGAAATTAAGACTTTTTCCATGGTACTTATTGAATAACTTTCGTAAATACTTACGTTAGTACTTACGTAGTACTTACGTAGTACTTGACAAGTACCATGGACAGGAACTTACGAAGTTCTAATAACATTTTCCTCCGGCTCCCAACTATTGAAACTTTCTGGATAACCTTTCCATTTTATCAGATAATATTTCTTTCCTCTAATTTTTTTCGTCTTCAAAATTCGTTCTACTCTGTACAGCTCGTCGGCTCCCCGGGCACTCTGAAGTTCATCGGAGTAGAAAGTGCCGAGTATTTCCTCTCCATTCAGATCTTTTATTTTGTAAACTGGTGGCGTTCCCAAGCCAGCTGCGTACACAACTTTTGAAACTACGAAAATCTCCTCTGTCCAATTTGGTAAATATCCTTTCTTAAAAGTGGTCTTGTATTTTGTAATTCGGACCCGTTCTCCCGGCTTGAATTCAGGGTCAACTCCCCCGGCTGCTAACTCAGGACCGAATAGTGTATAAAATGCCTGCCAATCGTTGTCCTCTGTTACGTCCCTGGGTTTCATTTTGATACTTCCGTGAACGGTGTTATTGTAATTCTCGAGAAGTTCTGGTAAAATAGAAAGCCATTCACGTGTCTGTCTGTATGTAAAGTATTTCCACATCATCGTCTTAAGAGTTCGATTAAAACGTTCAACAACGCTAGCTTTTTTGTCACTGTAGGTGTGGAACCAGTGAATTCCCGCCTCCTCCAACCACCCCTGCATTTTTCGGTTAGTAAATTCCCGCCCCTCATCTGTTTGAAGTTTGTCGGGCCTTCTCCCGGATTTCTTAATCACGTCTTGTAGCGCCTGTAACGTATCATCAGCCGTTTTTGACTGTATCGGCCTGGCCCAGGCATATTTACTGAGCACATCTATTACTGTTAGCATGTATCGAATGTTACGATTCTCTTTTGCGAACGGGGGAGGGAATTCCACGAGATCCGCTTGCCATTGAGAGTCTATCGATGTTACAAAAACGCGCCGGCCGCCCGAACCACCCCCACGAGTACGAGGTACCGGTTTATGTAGATTATAAGTTAGCTGAGTTTTTAACCACTCCTGCACCTCTTTCTTGGTCACTTTCAGTCCGCTGGCCCGTGCTGCGTCATACAATTTTTGTACACCTCCAAAACCAGTTTTCGGGTTGTAATATAATTCTCTAAGAGTACCTTCGGTAGAACCTTCGGGCGCAGCCATAATTGCTATATTATACGAAAAATTTATGTCGTACGGATTCCGTAAACGAAATACTAGTTTACTGAATGGCCTACTTTTCAATTGCTTTATAGGCCCACGGCTTCCCGTTCTGACACCTCCATTCCATATTCTTTTATAATAGTTTTGTTGTCTATCTTGTTCGGTGTGTAAAATAGTACTAACATCTGTATGTTTTCCCTGAATGGTTTACTAATACTAGTATATTGTTGAGTCAGAACCCAGACAGATAATCCGTCGTGCCTTGCGCTGAAACCAAGTTGGACTAAAACGTTACTGCGCTTCTTCATATCTTTGGACGAGGCGCAGTCATCGAGGATTATTAAAGTGTTCGTTCCAGCCCATTCTTTATGCACGTAGGTTAATGTATCATCCACTGCATCGAGTCCGACTGGAAATATAAACACATTATCATCGGTGAAAATGAATCTTCTATTATACGCTTTATTATTCATGAATGTTGGGCAAATGAATATCACATATTCGAATTTCCTTAAGTACGGACCGGTGAGGAGGTCCAACATAAATTCTGTTTTGCCAGAATATGTCGGTCCAGTTATAATCATGTTGAATGGTGGGGTTACGTATATTGACATTTCCTCTGGATCTATATACTGTAAATTAATGAATCTCTTCTAGTTCTTTTAAGTTACTGGTTCGAGTTAGATGAAACCCAGTCACATCGACAGCATCTGAATGAACTATATAGTTAGTGACTTTATTCCAGTACCTACAATAGTAATGAATATTGCTAAAGATAACAAACCAATTTTACCATATTCGTGAATAGGGTCTACGCTGGTCGTAGATGCTGCCCGTTCCGGGGAGGGGAGGGGAGGCCCCCGAGTCGTGTCATTGTGAGGTGACTCTCCGGGCTCGTCTTGCCACTTCACAGGATCTCCCCCCTCCTCCCCTCCTCCTTCCATCTCGTGTACAGCACTTTCTCGAACTTCCGTGTTTATATCACCGTTCACCCCGAAGGACATAGATTCTGTAGCGTATTGCAATTCATTATTATAACCCGAGATTGCCGGGCCCGAAAGAATGACCATCTTAGACGGTAAGAGAAGTAAATTTGGTGAGACTGCCATATCAAGTTTGACACCAGTATTCATTATTGTGTCTTGATATCGCCTATAACTGATTACTTTGTCGGTATTACGAATTTCATCTTCGAGGAGAACACCGAATTCTTTTCGGACTTGCTCTGCACTGCCAGTATCGCCTACTATGGTACTGCGAATATTTGCTTGTGCGCCAAGTATGCAATATACGTAGGCTTCAAGGCTTTCATTGAGGCGAGCGAGACCGGCCTTTGTTAGTCCCGAGTCTCCTGTCAGAGGAATGAAACTATTGTATTGTCCCTCCGATCCATCATTTCGAAAGAAATAGTAGTGTGGTCTGTCTTTGTCGGACAGTACATGTTTTTTCTTTCCAAAAATTGTATGTGTGTAATAAACGCCTCCGTCGGCGGAGAGGAAAAAGTCATGACCGTTGTATATCGCTTTTGGCTGTCGAACAGGCCCACGATTAGTGTAATATTCATATCCATAACCAAGACCCTTATTTTGGCCTTTTCGATATCGAAAGTCGGACTTCGTTGGACTTATATTTCCAAATTCTGTACATAGAAGTTCATATTGGACGAGATTGTACGGATTGTCGCCCGCTTTGAAGGTGGGGGTATCGTCTGGAAGTGCAACCTGCATTTCGTGAAGGATACGACGTATTGTAAAATATACATGGAAACGGCAGAATGATCGTATTTGGGGCGGAAATTTCTTATCGACGAGATGGGCGAATGATATACCGCAACCAGTAGTGCTGCACCATACGGCGAAATTTAATTGCTGGTCCCAGTATTTCATGTGCGGGCCGCCCAGCCAGACATTACTTTCTTTCGCTGATCGATGAGTGATTACGTTATCTTTGAACACATCCCGAGGATGAAAAGTAAATTTATCTGTCGGCGTTACATATATTTCTAAGTCCATGAGAATACGTTTTATTCCCCCGTCCGGTTTGGAAGGAATATCAGAATGCTGTACTGTTGGTATGCTCGTCTTATTTAATTGAAAAGCAACTGGGAATAAGTCTGTACTCATTATTCGTGTTTCTATATACAGATAGATTTTAATGGAGGAGAATTTTCCCGGATACCCTGTCGGAACGATTTCGTTAGGGGTACTAACATTCCAGACCATGTTAATATTATATTTCGGATTCAGGTTTAAACGAATTTTTTATTTTTTACTAAGAATAGATAACATACTGCAAACAATGGAGAATTTAATAAAGTCATCAGCAGCGGCAAATATGGCAGCGCATTCCGAAGGGGCTTCGGCGCCTTCGGTGCCTTCGGACGCTCAATCCATAATAGAGACAAAACGTGAAAAAATACTCTGTGTCATCGCAAGTGGTCAAAGTAAGTTATTTTTTGGTAAGGAGTTTACAGTTAGAGAAGTGGAAACGTGGAAAGATGAATTCATAACACGAGCCTTCAAAATGTACGAAGCGAAATACAGTTCTCTTATAAGTGATACCATCACTCAAAGTTTCATAGATCTAGGAGCCCGTGCAATAAGTCAGGTAGTTCCAATCGATGATCGAGATAACTATGCCACTGATCTTAAAAAGGATTTTATTCTAAACAGTGAAATAAAACGATTATCAGGACGGATAGCGTACACGTGGGGGCCCCTGATTGCTCTAATTTCCACCGGTTTAATTACGGGTAAACATTTAAATTTTAAAAAATCGGGTTTAATATAGTACCTGAAATAAATGGATTCAACTTCGCCGACTCAGCAAACGACTCCGTCAGAAGCCCCGCCGACGACCCCCACACCGCAAACGACGACCTTCCCGACTCCGACACAGCGCAACATAGAGAAAGTGACGTTACCGCCGAAGCATCCAGGGAGAGTTGCTTCAGGGAAGCGACTAGCGGAATGGAACAGGCAAAACAGGGAGAAGAAACTAAAAGCAATGGAGGGGGGGAGAGGGGGGAGCGATGCGGTAGCAGACCTACCGCTACAATGAAAGAACAGTGTGATAATAATTCACGCTGGTATAATAAATGTTATCTTGTTTTAGGAATTGTGGGAGTTTCATTGACTGCATTAGGGCTATATTGGGGGCGTGCTCGACATACCCCGTTCCGTCCGGAAAGATCCTCCACAGAAAGCGAAAAAAAACAGAGCACGTAGCAGCTCCATCCGGAACAGTTCCGACAGGGGAGGGGGAGGGGGAGGGAGAGGTTTCCAGCTCCTCTACATTGTATGAGATGGATTAACTCCCCATATTTTTATTTTTATTTTTTATTTTATATACTAGTCAGCAATCATGGATATTAAAACAGTTGTAAACACAATGTACGATGGTATTGTAATCGCAGGACTTGCGATGGGATATCTTATGATCTCCAGCAAATTTCTGAAAATAGAGGTTGGCGATCCAAGTCGTCCAAATTTGACTCGATTGGCAAAATTAGGCGGTGCGACTGCTGCCGCGGTAGCAACCAAAGATCTCCTTGAACAGAAAAATATTATTCCTGCAGAACCTTATACTTCGTAATGGGCACCTTCGGAATAATAATAATATTCATCGAACATTTATACTTAGTAATATATACAACGCACAACAATGATCATTTGGATTGAAAGCCAAACAGGTGAACCAGTCACTGTTAATTTTTACCCTTGCATTGACACGACACAGTTTACGAAGATAAGACTGCTAGAGTGCGGACTATATAATTCATGGCATAACATAACATCGACGAATAATGTAATAAATATCAAGAAGGTGACCAACCGAAGAAGACTAAATCAATACGTCCAGGTAACTACAATATCGATACGTTAAACAAAGCAATCGGGTTGAAGCAAAAAATTAATTTGAAAAACATCTGCCGACAAACCATGTTTATCTAACTTTGGCTAAAGATGTTAAAGTTTATTTCAATGCTACAGGTAGCTTCGCCAACGTCGTTGGCTTTCAGATAAGCCAGAGGACAACCCAGTTATAAAAAGTACTATGAGTCCGAAGAAAGTGGATTTCTTAACAGTCACTAAATATATAGTTCATTCAGATGTAGTCGATGTTACTGGAAATTATGTTTCATTTGGTTCGGGTGCCTCCGGAGGTACATACAGGGGAAAGTATCGAACTGTTTACAAATACTTCCCATCCGGGATACGAGAGAAATAAGTGAAAAGGTTACTTACGATTTTAAAAACGGAGCAATTTCTATGCCATTGAGAAAAGGGGGAGATTACATGAATTCAATGCGTATCTGGATAACAGATCAGGATGGGAACATGATCGATTTCAATAACTGGCCAATTAGCTTTGTATTGAATTATTGTAGTCCTGAAGCGGGGCCGGTGTAACCCTATCGGAAGATAAACCATCCCACGACCAATCCTCCAGCAATATATATCATTTCATATTTCTTTTGCTCAGGACTGGGTGATAATAATCTGAGAATTGAACTTCTTTGCCTGACGTAGAGTTGCTTTGCACCGCTTCTGCTTCTTCCAGGATTTCTGCATCTGTATCTCTTAATTCTGCCGCAGCATGTGCATCCTTTGCCTGATTTTCTCTTTCCCAGTCAGCCTGTAGTAATCTTTTTTCTGACCAGACGTTGCGATCATGTTCAAATTTTTCTAATGCTTTATCATGTCGGACTTTCTCTTCAATAAGAGCGTCACCATTCCCAGAAAGCTTTTGTCCGATAATATTTCCTCCTGTAAATGCCGTTGCATTTAATACAGCACCGAGAACTGTCATTCCTATAGCTGAAGCCATGGTTGTGTATATTACAAGGTATTATTTTAATTTTCACTGTATATAGGTCCCTACGGAGTATGTCTGATCCAAGTGGCTTCGGTCTAGGTACAATTCGTATGCAAAATCTTGAGCTTGAAGATCTGAGTGATGTTAAAGTTAACAATAATACTAAGATGGCTGCTAATCATAATAAGGATTACGTCCTTCGTTATAAAGACCGCGAAAAATATTTCGTTTTAGCCAATGCCGCGGCGCCACCCCACGAACATGCTGTAGAATTTTCCGAACTTAAAGACATTGATGAAACTGTAATTGACGCCACAAAGGCTTCGAATGATTCTACTCCTTTTGCTCTGACATGGATTCGGCTAGTCAGAAATTCATGCCTTATAATGTGCCGCGTAACATCTTAGATATATTGGATAGTGAAATTGCAGGAGGTGTTGCTGAACCACCAGGAACTCCGAATGTGATTTATTTTGATAGCAATGTAAACAAATATAAATTGTTAGATTTTCGTAGTTGGCTTACTCCTACGAATCCATACATTGCACTTCTTGGTATACCGATTCACCTTAAAATTAGTCCCTCTTAATACAATAATGAAGGCAGATAATACACTAAGAAGGTGGATAAACGAGGGGGGAATTATTGCTCGTATACAGCTAGCGGAGTTCCAGTTAGATTATTTTGGGACACAACTTTAAAGAAACTGGGTCTTAAAAGTGTCGGTGATGAGGCAGCTGAATTAACTTTACAGACTGTAAATCAACAGATGACTGATAATATGAAAATACTTCAACATGGTACAGTTCTCATTAGATGTGTAAAGTTAGCTACTGGAGATGATTTGACGATTTGGTTGGATATTATGCTATGAAAACAGATAACAGAACAACTTGTGATATTATCATAAGTATTGATAAAGATCGGGGAGGGGAAATGAGTATTGAATGTTTTGTTGGTGGGAATAGAATAGAGAACGACTTAGGAACTACATTTGTACGTAAAGATAAAAGAGTGAACACTTTAGATATCAGTACCATTCATCTGAAACGTCTCATATTATTTGAAGTAATGGTCTTCCGTCACATTTTAAGTTCAGAGGAAATTACTAAAATTTTATCTATCAGGTGAACAAGTTCGCACCGATAGGAACTTCGTGTTCAACATCAGCTAGACTCCGCGACCGGCCGGACTGACAACGGGTGTAAAAGTCCCTTTATATAGGCTAGTTTGATGGTGATGACTCACACGGAATTTCCCGTACACCTTCGGAACGTGTATAAACATGCTCAGCAGGGAATTTCCCCGCTTAGTTCAGGACAATGCACTGCTGCGCGTGCGTGAGTTCGTATATAGGTCAGGGTCACACTTTAGTTACATGGATGGTTAAATTTTCCTTCGCTTCATGTAGATAAATGAATAAAATGGGGTGTAAAATTCTTACTTCATCCCAGTTGTCCACCTTTCTTTACTACTTATGTATGTCTGTATGTCTGTATGTCTGTATGTATGTATGTATGTATGTATGTATGTATGTATGTATGTATGTATGTATGTATGTATGTATGTATGTATGTATGTATGTATGTATGTATGTATGTATGCACCTTTAATTCGTTACAAGTATTACATTCACCTTTGACATTTTGCCCTTTGCATATTTTCACGCCCTATTGCGACGTTTGACATTGAATTGCATGTATGTATACAATCAGGTACAGTGCAACCTCTTTCAAGTTGATTTAGATATTGTTCTGCGCTAAACTGGTATATGTTATACCTGTGGCATTAAATGGGTTACCTACGTGCCTCCTGCCAAAGACACTGAGCGCATGACTTGCTGGGCACAAAAAAAAACAAACAAGTACCAGTCTATTCGAAAAGGGTTCTATTTATGTTCGTAAAATGCAGCCAAGCCAATAAACACTGTTAATATGTCGACCTTTATTTTATTCACCTTTAACCCTTCAGTTAAGTTTTGAACCCTTCTGTATGTGTAACCTCAACTGAAGTTATTTCGTATAAGGTATAGTATAACGATTATACCGACGAAGGTCGTTTACCCAGGCCACAGTACAAGCTCTGCCTGCATGTCAGTGTATGTGACCTACCCTTTTCCGAGCAAGTTTTTTTTTTTGTAGTGTAGCATTGTCGCGACTGAGAAACAACACGCCAAACAGCCCTGTGACATACATTTTTTCCCATCGAAGGTTCGTCAGGCAAGTAGCTGATAACAAACGTAAGTGGTACCTGGAGGCAAAGCTGTGAACAATACACTGACCTGCATGCATAACTATTACGGTGTCGACGTCACCTGTCTGCAGATGTTTCTGCTAAAGAGGGAATTTGTTTACATCTAATAGAGCTGGGTGACTTTTGTTTTTGATTGCGTCAATTTTATGGAATGTTGCAAGAGCGCGTTTGAAAACCTCGGCCAAGATACTCCGAAACTGCACAGCCTGAAGTAGGCTACATTTTCAACAACCATTTTTTCTTCGCCATTCACAACTTTTTCTTTCCGTTCTTCACTAAATGTCCCTCAGCATCTGCTAAGTTGTGACTGACCGAGTTTGTCATGCCTCTTGGAACAAACTGGCTCAAGCCCATCCTCTTCAAGACAACTTTTGATTGAGACCAGACCAGAGAATCCAGCGCCAACAATTGCAGCACGCTTTTTTACCGCCTTGCTTGTTAACTTCTATGACCACGTTTGAATGCAGCAATTTTGGACTGGCCACCCTAACTAGTGATATTTTATTTATCGTGGCCAAAGACAAATAAGAGACAGGACATTTTCACCTGCATGGGATTCTTGGGTTGGTTCAGATTACATTTGATATGTGGCAAAATGTGGTTGACCATTTTCAATGAATCAAAGTCACAAACATGGTGATATTTTGATAGACGGTGATTTCACTCAGGCGCAATGACCTCGTGTCCTATAAATGACCTCATCCTGTGCGATCATCCATTTTGAACCCGCTGAGTTAATTTGAATTCAAACATCACTCAGATTGTTTCATGAGTGCTTTTCATTATTCTGTAAGATAGAGGCCTACTTGAAACGTTACACACTATTAAATACAGCCTCGTCATTCATACCCTCGTTTTTGAAAACCACAGCCAGATTTATTTCCTACGCCTCAACTTCGCCCTTGCCCAAACTGGTCAAGACGTCAATAAGGGCGCGAACTCTGCTTTAGCGCAATTAATCATTATCTAGTCACTATTGAAGGCAACGTTAGCAAACACCTTTTGTTGTCGTGACCTAGTTAATCTAAGCTGTACTCTGTATCTGTCCAGTCTAGTACTGAGTGGGCGCTCCCAGGTCTGGAGCAGTACGTAATTCAATTTGCACGTTTGTTTGGCAAGTCGTGGCTAATATGTCGTCCAGTTTCATCGTGGAAGTTGCTTTCAATTTTAAAATCGCATGCAATTGGATATATTGTGAAGAGAAAACCCTTAAAGTGAACCTCAGCTATGTACATGTTACCATAACAGCGATATCATAGTCGAACTGCTTAATAAGATCTTTCCGTCCTGAGAATTACTTTTCAGAACCAACGGCATATGCCAACCAAGGACACTATTAAGACGAATTCAATGTATTTCTCGAAAGCATGACAGGAGTGGCAAGAGGCAAACTTCTTTTAAGTGATATGAAATCAGCTTTAGATGTTATCATGAGGAGATTTGACCTTGACCTGCTTATATTGTTACTGTTATTATGACAGTCAAGTCTAGACGATGGAATAATAAAGAGTGTAGATCATTTTGACACATTTTCTTTTCAACATGAGATTCTAATTTTCAATAGCCTTCTGTCAATGGTGAGAAATGGGCTTATCTAGTCTCTAGTTGTCAGCAGAGCATTGAGACTTGGAATCTGTAACCAATACCTAAACTTATGAACCGCTATAAGCTTATTTGCTTGCATTAGCCCGTTGTTGAGAAATTTCTGAACAATAATTATGAATTCAATTTTCCCCGCTCTCTTTCGAAATAAAAAGGTACATACTTTAAGTTGTTTATGGCCATATGAAATGTTTCGGCTAATATGCATTAGATAATCGTCAACCAATTCAAGAGTGCATCGAGCTCAAATGTTTCAAAATTTTCTTCCAGTAAAATTTGAATGGTTAGGGTATTTTTCAAAGTCCACGATTAAACTATGCTGTTGAAGCTTTCGATAATTTTCTCATGAGAACATTATCAATCAAACAAACAAACCATTGTCTTTGTGGTAATTTTATTTTGGCATAAGTTTGGCATACCTTTCTTACAGTATCGAAATTTCTTGCGCTAAACTTCAAGGAAAAACTCACAGCCATCGAGTCATGTCCTATCAACAACTGTATCGAAATACCCTGTGATTGTATGATTATCAGCAGCCCACATATTACAGGAAAAATCATGTACTTTTTGACAAGTTAGTAAATGAATGGCAAATGATTAAGTTGTATATACAGAGGGAGTTACAGCACGTGTGTTGGAAGTTTCAAAATGTACACTATGATGTGTCATTACCTTAAATGGTAACAAT